>NC_061094.1:34188694-34206264 GCF_015104395.2 Macrobrachium nipponense
ATTATCATTTGAAAATTGTTTGCAGACCAGATCAAGGCAAGATAGGAAGAACACATTCGTTAGAGCCAGCCAAGGACAATATTCCTTTTGCGCTTTTTAGGGTCACAAGCGAGGATTATTGTCAGTCATCTAATTTCCGGTAGCTTAGGCAACATTACATTTAATAACCCTAGACTTCAATTCAACCCCCATACACATCCACAAGCCTCGCAATGATTACGAAACCCGTAATTAAAGCCCCATCCCCCCACCCCAACTTTTTTTTATTTTACCGAACGGAAATTGTGGTCGTAGAGATAAACATCTATACATCTAATTAATGCAGCCATGAATCAGTTCAAAGATACCGAAATATATGAGGGGTTTACGCATATTAATAAGGCCTCACTGAATGGAAATCACTGTGAATGGGAGTATTCATTAGGAAGAGGCATGCCGGATTCGCTATAGCCCCAATTTCAGTTAGTTTTCAGTGCTATTTGTATACTACTTTTGTACTTTTGAATATCTTATCTGAAGACTGCATAGTGATGGTTGAATACGGTGTAATTTTCTGTCTATAACCTATGGGAGTAATGTCAACATACTTTATTTTCTTCCACAGTTTTCACCCTAAGATGGTCAAGACTCTTTTCTCTCACTGCTGATGCTTCTTATCTTCATCCCAAGTTTACACCGTTGCCCTTATTTACAAAAGCACAGAAAACCAAGATTGATTTAAACCAAATATATGAATAATTGATTTGTAAACAAGAACTTCATAACATATTTCGTTGTGAGCTTCTGCAGCGAGAAAGGCTGGATTAGATTTCTGAACGACGCGGACTGGATGAAGGCGCAGTGCCTTTTAAACACTGCCTCTGGCGATCTAAGCAGTGCGCGCGCGCATTGTGTGACCGGTGGTGAAGGCGACGGTGAGCCTCAAACCACGGTGAAAAAAGTGCATGGGGATGCCACCCCTCATCCTAAAAGATTTACCAATGAACAGGAAGACTAACGCCTGTAATATAACGTGTCTATATATATATATATATATATATATATTATATATATATATATATATATATATATATACTATATATATATATATATCAGTGGCAAACAAATATTGTGCTGTTTTCCTTACAAGGAAATTCCTTTATAATGATTCGTTCACACTGTCTACAAAATTTTGACTCCTGAACCTTCTGTGCAAACTTGGGTACCTTGGCATAGTGGACTCCGGTGTCCTAGGGCATCAGTTTGAGGTAAAAGCTACTGTCAAGTACTGAGAGGATACTCTCTCCCTTTGGGTGGGCAGTAGGTTCCGACAAGGGTTCGTACCGTACTTGAGTTCATGTAGTTTTTAAACCCGACTATTCTTCCAAACTGGGACGCCGTCCGAGTCCAGTTTACTAAGCAGTTGGTCACATTAAGACCCGATGAGCCAAATGACACTCAAATTTGAGTAAAAACAAGGGTCATTAAGCAGACTCGGCATACAAAACAAGCCCTTCAGAACTGAATGAATAATTGCTGTTGAATATTACCGAGCACGTGTACTCGAGCATGACGACATTTCTCGTCGCTCCAGTTGTAAAATATTCTCAAAAATACTCTCTCTCTCTCTCTCTCTCTCTCTCTCTCTCTCTCTCTCTCTCCTTTGAATGATTATTTTTGTCGTCCTTGAAGCTGAAACGATTGAATAAGTGCTTCCATTGTTTCACAAAACAATGTAGTTTTCTACACACACACACACATAGAGAGAGAGAGAGAGAGAGAGAGAGAGAGAGAGAGAGATATGTTTTTTTATTGTTCAAGCTACACAAAAAAATTCACTAAAAACTTTATATTCTGACATGCCAACAGACGTATTCACGCAGTAGAACATCAGACTTACATTCCCAAACTTTTGTTTCGCCTTCAGTGGATTCCTTGTAACTGTATTAGAACTGTTATTATGAGTTCTATAATGCTGTTCTATTATTACTATATGGTACTCGGCTACGTTCCTTTGCTGTTTGTTGTTTAACAAAAATGGATTATTTTTATGGAATTGATGTAAGTGAATCTGTATTATTCACTTGGAAGAGGAAAGGTGTCTCGAAACAATGAATTGAATCCTTGAGTTTGTTATATGCCTGCAATAGACTTACTGTATTGATTACGTGGTATACTATATTTCTACATAAAAACACACATTATTTTAAAGGTATGTTTTTTGAGAATAAAATCAGAGTCTCTCCTGAATCGAAAGAAGCGCTGAGCCTATAATTCCTTCGGACACTTAACTCACTTACTTCAGCCCCTTCAAGCACAATATCAATGATCTCGCCCCTCTATCCATTCCTTTGATGTGTCAGTGCCCTGCAAGTGAGCTCCTGAATTACACTTCACTGCTTAACCACCCTGAACTGGTAACGAAACTGAAATAGTAGGCGGTTTACAGAAAGTGGGAGATGAAGATCTATACCACATTCCTCTTCGCGTGAATATTCTCTGACACGCACACCTCACACACAATATATATATATATATATATATATATATATCTATATATATATATATATATATATATACTTTACTAAGTACTGTTGATTATGCTTTCATGTTGATATTGTTTGTTTGTATGGTGTTTTTACGTTGCATGGAACCAGTGGTTATTCAGCAACGGGACCAACGGCTTCACTTGACTTCCGAACCACGTCGAGAGGGAACTTCTATCACCAGAATTACACATCTTTCACTCCTCAGTGGAATGGCCGAGAATCGAACCCGCGACCACCGAGGTGGGACGCCAACACCATACCAACCACGCCACTGAGGCGCTCTTATGTTGATATTGCTTATTCTAAGTATCGCACAGAACCTTAGTCTGACACTCTCCAAGGTTTGTGATTTTATCGGTACCTCTGATAAGTGTTTCAAACTATAATGGACACCTTAGTCCACCCGCTTTCCAAGTCATACAAGGGTAAAAACTTCGTGGCGAAAGTAATCTCTTGCCGACAAGGAAAAAAACAAGTAAAAAATGTTCCGAAGTTTCTTCAACGCAATCGAGTTTTCTGTGCACGTATGAAGCAGTATAAAACCATCTACCACGGCCCATGAAATTCTCAGCCGGCCTAGGTGGACTGCGTTGTTGCGGTGTCAGACGCATAATCATGGCTAACATTAACCTTAAATAAAACAAAAAAAATACTGAGGCTAGAGGGCTATAATTTCGTATGTTTGATGATTGAAGGGTGGATGATCAATATACCAATTTGCAGCCCTCTAGCCTCAATAGTTTTTAAGATATGAGATCGGACAAGAAAAGTGCGGACGGAGAGACAGACAAAGCCAGCTCAATAGTTTTCTTTTACAGAAAACTAAAATATGATGCTGACCCCTTTGCCATCGAGACAGTGAGTCAGACTTTCTCAGACCGTAAGCTCTTCCATTACAACTCAAACCTGGACTCATGACCAGTGTTACTGGATGATTTACAGAGATGGAAACACATGCGAAGTAATTAGGTTTTAATCTATAGAATTGTAATTGCTGCTGACTGAACTAAAAGAAATACTAAAATTCGCCAAAAAGAAATGATCATCATCATCTGGAAACAAGCTTACTACTACAACAGCTAGCTAGGCTTCATCTTGTGTTCACCGAAATAAAATTTTCAATCTTTCTTTTAGTACATATTTACTATTATGATACTAATAAGATGTCAACAAATTCTAATAAGAAATCAAAAGAAGCTTCTCAGTCACTGAAATACAGCATTTAATTAAACTTCCTGTTCTTGACGCATGTACACTACGTACCCTTGAGCTACCACTCACCGAAATTCTTTGCCTTTCTAAAAAAAAAAGTACCTAATAACCCAGTGTAGCAGTAGATGAGATCCAGGCTGGGTTTTCCCATTGTTATAAACATGCCTGAGGGCCGATCTTTCGATTTAAACTCGCTTGATACTTTTTGTCTTCCAAGTACCATTTTCCCTGATTGGCAATAAATACTGACAGCAGCAATTACTAGGCATTTTCTACCTTTTCTCCCTCCCAGTGGTCTCCTTGATCTCTTAAATGTCTATCTTAACGCAGTTTTATAAATACTCTGAATTTAGACACTTGCCTCTTGACGACCAGTGTTAGGTACTTGTGATGCCCTTTTATATTCAAGCTCTAACCTCCAAGCCAACCTTACCAATGTATTTGAGTCCGAAGTTGTACCATTTGATTTCAGTGCTGCCTTTGACTTACTTTTCCTAGCTTATGTATATGTAAATAAATACGTATAGTCATTTTGTTTATTCCAAGCATTCACAAGTCGCAGGGACTTGTCGATGTCAACCTAAACACAATTACTTTGCCTGACATTTAACAGGACAGTGTTGTGGAACCCTCTGATTTGGTTTATATTAGTGACATGATCGTTGGTTTAAAATGTATGATAGTATCGAATACAGTTGATGCAAATCTTTGTCAGTTATTCACTGCCCAAACTGAGAAAGGAGTTGCTTCTCTGGCGCGATTTTAAATGTTCTACAGTGCTCACTGTTAACTCTAACTTCAATTTTTTTCCCCTTAAACTTACTGATGATTCATTTAGAATTATGTAGAGTCGCAACTGTATGTATTCTAAACACTACAGAGCCAGCTTGCTGGCTAATACAGCCGCTAAGCTATTGACTTGAATATAGAGTTGAATATAGAATTTAGGCCAAAGGCCAAGCACTGGGACCTATGAGGTCCTTCAGGGTTTTAATGGAAATTGGCAGTAAAAGGTTTGAAATGTAAAACAGGACGAAAACATCGTAGTTACACTGTGAATCAAGTGTTTGGAGAGGGTGGAAAGTAAGATGAAGAAAGAGAACATGAAAGGAGGTACTGTAAAAGGAACGAAAGTAGTTGCAGCTAGGGGCCGAAGGCACGCTGCAAAGAACCTAATGTAGTACCTACAGTGCACCGCATGAGGTCCACTGACGGCACTACCCCCGGTAAGCTATTGGCATCTGGCCTCTTATCTATACGTAGATATTACAATATTAATCCCGCATGCTTTCTCTGTTTTATATTACCACTGTTATAGTAGATTCACATCAATCGTGCATTTGATGTCTAGGCCAGTCCCTTATGACGCTCCTGATTGGCCGTTGATAAGCCAGTCACAGGGCTGGAAACTCTCAGTCTCTCGAGAGTTCACATGGGTAGCAATCTATGTTCCACCTCTCCTGAGGGATAAATCTTTCAAAAGTATCCCTCAGGAGTGGTGGAACATACATCCTGCCTATATGAACTCTCTCGAGAGACCGACAGCTTCCAACCCTGTGATTGGCTTATCAACAGCCAATCAGGAGCGTCGTAAGGGACTGGCCTAGACATCAAATGCACGGTTGATGTGAATCTACTATAGAATAATGCTTGTCATGTTTGACCACTTTTCATAAACCTCATTCAGTATGGAATTTCCCCTGTTGCCTATTGCCAGCTCCTCCAGGTGTTGGCTCTATACTCTCCACTTTGCGGAACATCTCCCCTTTTTAGTATATTTTTACAATAAAGCTTGAAAATATGTCTAAATTTGATGCTCTAATAAATAATCAATAAAATAATAATGAACTCTAGTGCATTTTAAACCACTTATAAGTGGTATTCGTATTTTTCTTTAACTTTTAAGATCTTACTACAAATGAACTTTAATATTCCTTTTATAGATTATTTGATGTTGCAAGAAAGTCAGTCTTGAGAGGAGATGTAAAAAAGAAATGTGTTTTCTATTCAACTGATGGATTTTATCATTATCTTTAGTTTCCGATTTCCGCGAACATTTTTATTCGCTTTCTCTCTCACACACACTTACATGGTATATCAATTCAAGCTACAAATGTCCTTTAATATCTAAATTCACTTTACCTCCCAATGATATATTTTCAATATATGTACCGAAGGGGGGGGATTTTAAGTTGATAACAATTTCGTCCCCCATGGGATCGAACCACCGTCCAGGTGGACGGGACGAAATCAGGACAGTCAGTGACGCTATCCAATCAGCGTCTCTGTTGGCTGATTGGATAGCGTCACTGACTGTCCTGATTTCGTCCCCGTCCCCCACCTGGACGGTGGTTCGATCCCATGGGGGGACGAAATTGTTATCAACTTAAAAATTCCCCTTCGGTACATATATGAAAATATATCATTTGGGAGGTAAAGTGAATTTAGATATTAAAGGACATTTGTAGCTTGAATTGATATATAAATGGATCACGGTTCGATGTGATAATTATTCACTTACATGTATGTATATATATATACAGGGTGGACCAAAAGTAGCCTCACAGTTAAAACAGAATAAAAAATAATTTATTAAACGCATAAAATTTTTCAGACATGAATAAGTGGCATATTTAAGAATGAGTGACATAAAAAGGATAAAAATAAGTAGCATGTATTAATGGCACAGTATTAATTTTCTATTGAAGAGTACTTTAAATGAGAAACAGTTTCATGAAGTAACTGTGAGGCTACTTTTAGCCCACCCTGTATATATATGTATATAGTATATATATATAATATATATATATATATATATATATATATATATATATAGATATATATATAGATATATGTATATAGGTATATATATATATATACATATATATATATATATATATATATATATATATATAGTATATATCATGAATGCTTGTATTTATCATCATCTTTAATGAACATTTCTCTTCTTTTTATGTGATATTTCCTCTTTCGCTTCGCTTTTATTCCGAACGTTTTATTCTTGAAAAGATTACTTTGCAACTTGACGCGTTTTAAGCTTGGTTATTGTTTCAATAAAAAAGAACCTGGTTTTTTACCAACGGGCCAAAACCAAGACCCTGGGTTTAAAATGCCCTTTTCCCTTTGAGGTCTGTGGCTGGCAAAGCGAAAACCGTTACGTCTGCCACACGCCTGAGGCGAGATGTGTACTAAAAAAATTCGAAGAAATAACGACCCGGGTTGTTACTTTTTTTATCAGCCGTGCCGGAGGCCTGCGGGAGAACCCCAAACCTTACAGACCTTACAGTTCATTCGGGTTGCCCCAGGTCCCTCAGTGTGAGGCGCCTCTAATGTCTACCAGAGAGTTGCTAGTACATCTTCCGGTATATTTTGCATCTTCCAATCTTGGATGGTCTGGGATGCAGTTTAGATATTTGTCGAGCTTATTCTTAAACACATCTACGCTCACTCCTGATATATTCCTCAGATGAGCTGGCAACGCATTGAATAGACCGCTGCATTAAATCGATGCTTTTGGTGCGTAGTGGATTAATGTCCCCCCCACTGTTTTTTTGGGGGGTTTGGCCTTTTCCCCTTTATTTTTTTTCCCCCTGGGTATAAAAAGTTTTGGGCACTATTAATCTACCTCTGCTTGCTCTTTCTGAAATTTTTAGTTCCATGATATTTTCTGTTATTCCTTCTATCTGTTTCCATGCCTGAATTATCATGTAGCGTTCTCTTCTCCTTTCTAGACTATATAATTTAAGGATTGTAGTCTTTCCCAGTAGTCTAGGTCCTTAACTTCTTCTATTCTAGCTGTAAAGGACCTTTGTACACTCTCTATTTGTGCAATATCCTTTTGATAGTGTGGGTACCATATCATATTGCAATATTCAAGTGACTACGAACATATGTTTTATAAAGGCATAATCATGTGTTCAGCTTTTCTTGTTTTGAAGTGCCGTAACAACATTCCCATTTTTGCTTTACATTTTGCCAACAGAATTGCTATTTGATCCATTGCATAACATGTTTTTCTATTCATCATCACACCAAGGTCTTTAACTGCTTCCTTATTTGTGATTGTCTCATTATTAGGTCCCCTATATGCATATAGCTTTCCTTCTCTGTCTCCATAATTTATTGATTCAAATTTATCAGAGTTAAATACCATCCTATTTACCTCTGCCCAATCATATACTTTGTTAAGGTCTCTTTGTAGAGCGTTCCTATCTTCATCACAAGTAATTTCTCTACTTATTCTTGTGTCATCAGCGAAACTAATCACTACCGAATCCTTAACATTACTGTCTATGTCTTCAATCATAATAAACAAACAATAATTTGCAGCTAGCACCGTACCTTGTGGCACACCGGATATTACCTTGGTTTCATCCGATTTCTCATCGTTTGCAATAACTATCTGTTTTCTGTTGTGTAAAAATTCTTTTAACCATCTTCCTACTTTATCTACGATATTGTTGTTTCTAATTTTCTTTGCTAATATATTATGGATTACTTTGTCAAAAGCTTTTTGCAAAGTCTAGATAAACCACCCATCTGTTTTCATTTCCGCTTTCATATTTTTGAATATGTTCTCACGGTGGACTAACAGTTGGGTTTGTGTACTTTTCCGGGTACGAAACCGTGTTGTCCTATATTAAACAAAATTATTTTTTTTATTAAATGTTTCATAATATTTTTCTTCATTACCCCTTTCATACACTTTCATAATATGTGATGTTAGATCACAGGCCTATAATTACTTGCCTCTAGTCTTGATCCACTTTTGAAAGTAGGGGTGATATATGCTAATTTGTGCTCATCATAAATCTTGCCTGTATCTACACTTTGTCTTAATAATATTGCAAGTGGCTTTGCGATAGAATGAACTACTTTCTTTAACAAAATAGCAGGGACTCCATCCGGCCCTGCAGCAGCTCCATTTTTAATTTCATTAATTGCCTGCACAATATCAGCTTCATTAATTTCTATGTCAGCTAAATATTCACTATTTTCTTCCTTACTTCTATATCATTATCTTCATTATCTATTCTAGGGGTGAATTCTCTCTTATATCGTTTCTGCCAGTATGTTGCAAATTTCCTTTTTTTCATTCGTTAATCTCCCTTCAATTCTCAGAGGGCCTATTTCTATTCTTCTTTTATTCATCTTCTTCGCATATGAGTATAATAGTTTGGGGTTTTGCTTGATATTTAATAGGGTTTTTTCTTCCAAGTCCCGTTTTTCATTTTCTTTTGATTGTATAAATCTTTTGTTCTGCATTTTCTATCTTACTTTTTAGTTCTATAACTTTCCATGCATTTTTTTCTTTTGCAAGACCTTTTTTCCACTTTCTGATTTTCTGGAACAAGATCCTTCTGTCTCTTGGTATGCATGATGATGTTTACTTTTTTTCTTCTTCGGTATATATTTTTCCACTATTTTTCTCCAATATTTTATATAATATCTCCGTATTTTACAAACCCTTTATGTTTCCCAATCCCAACCTTTACCGAAAATGTTATCCCAATCTTTGTTTAATTCTTCATTAATTTTCTGACCATTTTTTTATATTTTTACTGTAGAAGTTGTATTTTCCATATCCTTCCCACTTTTTCATTTCTTGTTATCTCTATTTTCACTTGCTTTGGAATGACTGTTAATTCTATGACATTATGGTCTGAAATACTCGCATTATAAACTATTATTTCTTTAACATAATTCATCTCGTTCACAAATAACTTAGGTCTAAAGTATTTTCCTTTCTTGTTGGCAGGTGATTTATTTGTTGAATGTTGTATTCTAGTAGCATATCTAATAGCTTTTCAAATTGCCTCTTATCTTCTGCACTACTATTTACTCTCTTTTTTATATGTATAAGTACAACCACAATCTTCCATCGTTCTCCATCTACGAAAGGAAAGTTGAAAGTCACCAGATAGGAGAATAGTCCAGTCCTTGTGATTTCTACATATATCATCCAATTTTTCAATTATTAAGTCAAACTCTTTAGTATTAGGAGGTCTATATATTACTATGTTCATCAATTTTTCAGATTCAAATTCTACCGCTATTAGTTCACATTCTGAGTTACTATATTTCTCATATATTTTTCCTTGTTTTTTGTCTTTCCCATATCATAACGAATCGCTGGAAAAATCCGGTTTTCACTCTCCGAAATACATTGAGAGTCGACCTCTCACGTCATTACAAGAAAAGTTGGGTGCGGCCGGCGCACATATCCCACAATCTCAGAGAGAGAGAGAGAAGAGAGAGAGAGAGAGATATATATATATATATATATATATATATATAATATATATATATATATATATATATTTGTGTGTGTGTGTATACATGTATACATATACATATTAATATATATAAATACACACACAAATATATGTAATGTATATATATAATATATATATAGATATATATATAATATATATATATGCAAGTATGATAGAGAGAGAGAGAGAGAGAGAGAGAGAGCAACAGGTTAGGTCTACATGCACAATAATTACCTAATACAAAACCTGAACCATTATATATATATTTTTTTTTGCTTCATCACTTAACACATATAATCAGATACATGCTTAAAAGGTCAAATATACCCAAAGACTCCACTGCAGTCCATTCTCATTATATCGTATCTCTCGCATGATGACGTTGATGGAGGCCCGCGTCTTTTGAAGAACATGAAACAGTCAATGAGTTTGGTTTTGTATGAAACATATTTTGAGCCTATAATGAAGCTACGTAACATGCATCTTTTGACACTTAAACACCTGTAATTCACCTCTCTCTCCTCTCTCTCTCTCTCTCTGCTCTCGCTCCTCTCTCTCTCTCTCTCTCGTCCGCATTTAAAATATCAGGAATGTTGTTAGGATTTCAAGAGAAAGTAGCGATTATTATGCTACGAAAAACAGACGAGGTGCAACTGGTGTGTAGCACTAGATTTGCATATGCGTTCAGTGTGGCATATGTCTACATGAGCAGACGGCATCTTCATGATGAGGAAAGAATCCACATGTGTGTGTGTATGTGTGTGTGTTACTGTAAGAGCCCTCATGAACAGGAAAGAATCCACATGTGTGTGTGTGTGTGTGTGTTAGTGTAAGATCCCTCATGAACAGGACAGAATCCACATGTGTGTGTGTGTGTGTGTATTAGTGTAAGATCCTCATGAACAGGAAAGAACCCAACCCCTGTGTATGTGTGTTACTGTAAGATCCCTCAAGAACAGAATACTTATTTTCTCAATTTTCCCACCTGAACTTTCATTATCGTATGCACTACAGGAAGTAGGCTCGTTAGAAATAGCTTCCAGGATCATCATCGTTGCTCAGTCTTGAGTTCTACAAGTTAAAAGAAAAAATGAAAGTTTGACCATTGGCGCTCATAGTGATTCTTCTCTCTCTGTTGACTATACTCTGTTTTTTTTTCATCTGTCCATCCGCCTCTGGTGTTTTTGTATGTTAACACTGCGTCCCGGGCTTTAGATAGTTACACTATGTGTAAGTTTTAGGTAAGTAAAAGGATATCTGGGTGTACATTTGCAACTGAAAAATGTTTTAATGATTTATTGTATGCGAATTACACCGTTAATATTCGAAATAGGATATTATTATAATCGTTGAATGTAAGCTGAATGTAACTATCTAAAGCCCGGGACGCAGTGTTACCATACAAAAGCACCACAGGCGGATGGACAGATGGAAAAAAACAGAGTATAGGCATTGGCTCTTTTGTTGTGGGCAAGTACTGATTCACTTTATTTACACACAATTTCTCCACAACGTTCATCAGCATTGTCGAGTAAGAAATGCGACACAGAAAAAAATTAAGCTGCTGGGCAAGCTTTGCAAACTGGATAGCCGAAAAACAATTTATGTGTTGTGTGATACGGGAATTAAGCATTGGATTGGGTAACAAAAATAAGCGAGTTTAATGAAATGACAAGTTTAATGTAAAATAGGAATTGTTCAAGATAAGACAGGAAATGAATGATGAAAACACCTAGTCCGTGGGTGTGGAGACGTCTTCGGTGGAGACCGTGAAAATAGCATTGTTGTTGAATAAATGTTCGAAGAGGGAAAAGTGCAGCGAAGCAGGTAGAAATTACATGGATTCAAAAAAATAGGGTGAATGAAATAGAGAAAACGGTCATATAAGTGATAGAGATGGCAAAAAATTGCAACAAATGGAAAGTCCATGCTCAGGAATAATATATATATATATATATATATATATATATATATATGTCAAGTAACAAATGATAGGAAAGTGTTCTAAATTTAAGTCTTGGTTGGTTTATTTACAATTGAGGCTTTCATAATGAAAAAAGTTGTAGATAAATATAAGCAACAACATTAAATATATTCAGTTTTTACATGTTTTGGACTGTAAAGATACTTTGTAATTTCGGTTAGGGTCAAATCTGTTTAGGTTTGTGATCGTGTGATATCCGGAAATAAACCTGGATATCTCTTTTAATTTTTTCCCTACCTTTTGACAATTAGCCATCTGGTATTCTTGATCTTGTTGTTGTGTATCTGAGACTTTATCTCCAATTGTATTTCATTAGCTCCTTTGACAATATCTTAGTAAAGACGAAAGCACTTGGATTTCTGACTATCATTTTCCTGTGGTATTTGCCTTATATATATATACACATACTACATAAATGTAGGTTATAAAATATATACATATATATATTGTTCAAGATTTTAAGCCAGAACCAAGGGGGAAAATTTTAAGAAGGATTTTTCTTATAAACAAGATTCATTCATTCTTGTCTATATGCAAGTTGCCCCCCCTTTGAACTGAAACAAAAAAAAAAAAAGGCCTCCATTCTCTAGAAAGCGATCTCTGGTCTACCATTGGCTGTCCAGAATTTACCCCCCACAGGGATTGGGTGGTGTGTGCTTACCGGGAAAAGTCTTAAAAGGGCAGGGACCCAGCAGTTGAAGCAGTTCGTCCTCAGAAGTACGGCAGAGCTCGGAGCGCTCAGAAGCTCCTGCAGACAACACTTCACCCCTTTCTGCTCCCCTTACCTCCTCTGGGGAAATCCCAAGTATTTTTATACGTCCATAGTGCACAGAAATATCAGCAGATAAAAAGACTACCAAGCCCAGGATTTCCAGGTACTGTGATGAGTACTTTCCAGCTTAGCCAGGGAATTGTTTTGCCTTTTGTCTGTATTCATTTCCATTCTTCCAAGGCGACTTCCCCCCCCCCCCCTCCTTTGTTTTAGCTTTTTCACTCCCCCCCCCCCCAATCTTTGGTTCATTGCTGTGATAACTCCTCTTTGTGATACTAGTAAACATCCCCTAGTTGATTCAAGCAACGAAATAGTTGTCTCTGTGTAAATTCCCAGTCATTCATTCCCCCTGAGTGGCCTGTAAACTTTTGATTGAAAGAAAGTAGTGTGTAATGCTCGCCCACGGTGTTGGCCTGCCCCCTTATGCTAGGATACCATCTTTTTTTTGCAGACAAACACTGTGCTGATTGTTGGAGAACTGGGAAACCCTTTGGGAGTAAGCCATGCATTTTCAATAACCCGTTTGCACAAAATTCTGAACGCCGTGTCTGGTTTGCCCCAGCCACGTGTTTCCAGTGGATCGACAATCAACCACCATATTAGTTCCTGGACCCTATGTAAATTAATGTAAATATAGTGCTTTTAAAACTAAAGTCCAGCTTTTATGTAAATTCCTCCTTCCTCCGTAATATCGGCCTTCTGCCATAGTTTTTTTTTTTTTCTTTGTTGTGATCTCTCGTTCCTCCATTCAAGGCCAGGTTTTTTCCAGTGTTTAAATTACATTTTCCAGGAGTGAACGAGCAGTTCCCCCAAGAACATATCATATATATATATATTATATATATATATATATATATATATATATATGTGTGGTGTGTGTGTGTGTGTGTGTGTGTGTGTGTGTGTCCCAAAATCGACCTTTCATGGCTCTACGCGTGACGTCCCCCCCCCCCAGATTTTACATTACTGCGCGTTTGTCATTTTTTTCCCATCTGTATTTTAACTTTTAACAAATGTCAAGAAAGTTGGAGCAAATGTTTGTCTAGGCTGGGAAAGTGACTCCAACGTCCACTGTAATTGCCTGTTAAAACACCGCTCTTACGTTCCTTTGTGAACTCTCGTCAACTTGATTAAACTTAGCTCCAACATCGTTTAGATGCCTTCTGAACAAATAAAAGACCCCCGCGAGATATTACTAAACGAGCTTCCTCAATACAGCATGTCGCAATTCGGTATATCTGCCTGTGAACTCATGCTTGGTTTGTTTGGTTTAATGACCTGGCACTGGAACCGGAAGAACATTCGGTGGGCATGTGTTAGTGTTCATGTTGTCTTGTTTCATTTAATTCAATATGCATATTTTAATGTCAACAATGTTAACGAAAGGTAGCATGCAAAGCAAGTTTCCTTGTCATTTTAGATGTCATCTGAAATTTGCTTATAACTTCTGCATGGTTTTTCTTTCTTATAAACGGGATATAATAATATTTGCAAGACTGTGGTAATACAGTGATATTACAGCCAATGCCAATTCCTCACCAAGTGTTTACCACTCTTAGTATAGAGACGTCGAAAACAGGAACAGTTTTCCATTAGGAATTCATGCAACAGGAAAACAGTTTTCAGTTCCAACATGAGTGTTCGTCTTCACAACAATGTGTCCGTAGAATCTTCTGTTTCAGGTCTGCCGACCTCTATTTCAGTGAAGGATTTTCCCAAAGCTTCTCTGGAAAGTCACTACTTATGTAGGCAGTACCGTCAGTGCACCCTACGTGGTGCACTGTAGGCATTACAAAAGGGCGTTGTAGCGTTCCTTCGGCTTCTAAGGCACCAACTTCTAAGTCTTTTACTTTGCCTCAGTTTCCTTCAGTCCAACCTATTTATCTCTTACTTCTTGGTGCAAACTGGGGGTTTTCTCCCAGTTCCACTTTCAGATCCATGTATACTTCATCTCCTTTACTTTCTGGCTCTCTGTAAGCTAACTGGCCAACCATTCCAAACCGTCTTTTCACTCTCATAAACGCTGAATGGCCGAAAGTGCCCCAGTGCTGGGTTCGACAGCCTAAATTTCATTATATCACGAATCATCTTATGCCATCATCTTTACGACTTGGCGTGTCTTCATATTCTAATTTTGTTACTGACGAACACTTTTAGGGGACCTTGGATAAAAATAGTTCACTAGAACTTGAAACGATTTCTTTCATATATTTTGACAATGAAATGTAATTCGTTCTCTCCCTATCAGTTGTGAATGAGGTCACAGGCCACTAGGATTAGTATCTACTCGCTTTTTGTAAAGCTGTATTGTAGTATGCAAATATCTTAACCTTCAGAGAATCGTGTTACCTGAGACTATTGCACGTTCTCCGCGATACTTACATTCAATGTCATCAAACATGAATAGGTAATAAATTCGTATACACAGCAGAGTACCAAGGGCAGTGCAGCCCAACGTCTAAAGAGAGGAGACCAGTTTGACCCAAAAGCGAGTCTGTCTGCGAGTGACGTTATTCTGACATGAAGCTGGTCTTCCTCAGGTTTTAGTAGCCACGACTATAAATGTGTAAACATCAAGTGTACCTGGGATCGCGCGTGACAATCAGTTAGTGTTATTTTATCATGGTTGGCTTAATGCTACTTTTCAACTAGGCTGTTTAACAATAGCATAAAAAAATAAAAAATCAGAGGTCAGTAATTTTGCTATTTTGGGGGCCAATGCAAATTCGCAAAAGAACAGAGCTCTGTCATTTTATTAAAAGCTAGTGGATTAACACACGCAAGAGTAAGTAACAGCTCAATCCTAAAAATGCCAGAATAAGCTTTATTTCCCTGTATACTGATTATAATCTATTTTCTATAATCAATGTTCCTGGTATTTGCCAAAACATGCAATGCATAAATAATTCATTCAATGTAGAGGTAAATTATCTGAAAATACCCGCCCCCTCTCTCTCTCGCTCTCGCTGTCTCAAAAAGGAATTCATACCCAGCCCGTCGCCTTTCCCCCCTCACAAACCCACACAGCACTGATTAGAACATGTAAGACTTTAAATCACAGAAGAACATATGAAAGTTTAGCAAGAAATGTTGCACAGGAGTTGCAACAATAATAAGTATGAGGTAAACACTTCACATAGAATTTGTCTCGTCACTGCTGTCACATAAATTTGTCCTTGCGTTAGAAAAGACTTGAGCCCCTAATGCTGGCCGTCGGGACCGGATGAACTTCTTGACCAACATTAATATAAAGTCTGGGAAAAAATATGCAGGAACGTTTGGCTTCCAGACAGTCATTTAAACCTCCTTTCGACCTCGCCTTCATCGTAAAAAAAAGAATAGATGAATAAAAAAAACAAAAAAACACACACATGATATGGAGGAAAATGAAAACACGAGAACTGCCGAGATCCTTCGGTCCCACGAGTTCTTTCTTTTCTAACGCTTGTAAGTATTCGTCCTCTACAAAATGTTGATATTACAGCCAATCTCGTCTCTGTCTCTCTGAAGTGCGAGGTCAGAGAGGCCTTGTTCTAAAGACTGTTTCTTCACTTGATGAAAATGAAACAAAGTAAGTAAACGACGCAGAGAAGCAATTGTAAATGCGGAGAACCTGAACGCCAATTACAGGAAACCAACAGGTATTCCCTGGATGGTACTAAGTACAATATGGATAAAGACTATTGTGAAGAAGTTTGACTAAAACTTCATTTATAAACTGCAACCGCATCAAACTATTCTTAGCCGACAGAGCTCTAGATCCTGAACTATTCTTGTCTGTCTTGTTTTTGTCACCATCAAAAGACAAAGAATGATTCTGTGAGGACAACGAAACTGTCTGGAATTCAATAGATTCACACGAGACAAAAATGAATTCCGAAAAAACAGCAGCAAGTGAATGGTTAGTGTGCTACAGTGGAAACATCTCAAGATGATTTCCTCGTTTTCTGTTTCTTGCCATTAAAGAAGAAATTGGAGTTGTACGTGTCATTTGTGAACATGGAAATCTGATAAAAGCTAAAACCGAATTTCGGGAAAAATAATTAGCCATGGAAAAATTATGCAAACCTTGGAGACAATCCTTCAAAAGGAAGTAAAAGCTGTCTTTGAGAGGAGCAGGGGTCTATTCTGGAATCAGAATTTTAAAAACAAAAAACGTAGTCAAGCGAGAAAGGAAAACCAAAAATTGTTTTTTTGAAAATTACTGAATAATTCCAAGTAAGTTTGGCTCATTTTCTAAGTAATGAAAGCAAATAAAACTAATAATTTCAATTCTATACTTCTAATTGATATCTGCTATCTTTTTTTTATCATGAAAGAAGAAAATTTGTTTCAGGAAAAAAAAAAAAACTTATCTAATCTAATACGACTAACTTTAATTCTGTAACACTATAGTACTAAGTTCATTTCCTAATAGTTTAGTCCTTGATTTGTATTGCAACAAAATTAAAGACTTTAAGCTTTACGTATCAAGAATCATTACACTGTGATGATATAATCTTTTAATGGATGGAAAATTGTGGTTACAGGAAAAGTCCCGGACTTCATACCACCACCGAGTGACGTCAGCTATTCTCGGACTACCTGCAGGCGGAAAGGACTAACCTCCGATCTCTTTCTTTCGGTCTTAATGCAGTCTTTTGGATCAATTGACCTTCGAGTCATGTACCTAATTTATATTTCTTAAGTGATGAAGACAAAAAACAGATTTACAGATCATTCCCTAGGTAATTACCTTTAGACCTATGATGGCTGTTAGAGTCGTGTGAGAGTTCATG
>NC_061094.1:34206764-34211764 GCF_015104395.2 Macrobrachium nipponense
CATGAACTCTCACACGACTCTCACAGCCATCATAGGTCTAAAGGTAATTACCTAGGGAATGATCTGTAAATCTTGTTTTTTGTCTTCATCACTTAAGAAATATAATTAGGTACATGACTCGAAGGTCAATTGATCCAAAGACTGCATTAAGACCGAAAGAAAGAGATCGGAGGTTAGTCTTTCCGCCTGCAGGTAGTCCGAGAATAGCTGACGTCACTCGGTGGTGGTATGAAGTCCGGGACTTTTCCCTGTAACCACAATTTTCCATCCATTAAAAGATTATATCATCACAGTGTAATGATTCTTGATACGTAAAGCTTAAAGTCTTTAATTTTGTTGCAATACAAATCAAGGACTAAACTATTAGGAAATGAACTTAGTACTATAGTGTTACAGAATTAAAGTTAGTCGTATTAGATTAGATAAGTTTTTTTTTTTCCTGAAACAAATTTTCTTCTTTCATGATAAAAAAAGATAGCAGATATCAATTAGAAGTATAGAAATGAAATTATTAGTTTTATTTGCTTTCATTGCTTAGAAAATGAGCCAAACTAACTTGGAATTGTTCAGTAATTTTCAACATTTTTGTTTTCCTTTCTCGCTTGACTACGTTTTGTTTTAAAATTCTGATTCCAGAATAGACCCTGTTTCTCTCAAAGACAGCTTTTACTTCCTTTTGCAGGATTGTCTCCAAGGTTTGCATAATTTTTCCATGGCTAATTATTTTTCCAGAAATTCGGTTTTAGGTTTTATCAGATATCCATTTTCACAAATGACGCGTACAGCCCCAATTTCTTCTTTTAAGGCAAGAAACAGAAAACGAGGAAATCATCTTGAGATGAACATCACTGTAGCACACTAACCATTCACTTGCTGCTGTTTTTTCGGAATTCATTTTTGTCTCGTGTGAATCTATTGAATTCCAGAGTTTCGTTGTCCTCACAGAACCATTCTTTGTCTTTTGATGGTGACAAAAACAAGACAGACAAGAATAGTTCAGGATGTAGAGCTCTGTCGGCTAAGAATAGCTTGATGCGGTTGCAGTTTATAAATGAAGTTTCAGTTAAACTTCTTCACAATAGTCTTTATCTATATCGTACTTAGTACCATCCAGGGAATACCTGTTGGTTTCCTGTAATTGGCGTTCAGATTCTCCGCATTTACAATTGCTTCTCTGCGTCGTTTACTTACTTTGTTTCATTTTCATTAAGCGAAGAAACAGTCTTTAGAACAAGGCCTCTCTGACCTCGCACTTTCAGAGAGACAGAGACAAGATTGGCTGTAATATCAACATTTTGTAGAGGACGAATACTTACAAGACATTAGCAAAGAGAGAACTCGTGGGACCGAAGGATCTCGGCAGTTCTCGTGTTTTCATTTTCCTCCATATCATGTGTGTGTTTTTTTGTTTTTTTATTTATCTTTTTTTTTTTTTTTTTTTTTTTTTTTTTTTTTTTTTTTTTTTTTTTTTTTTTTTTTTACGATGAAGGCGAGACCGAAAGGAGGTTTAAATGACTGTCTGGAAGCCAAACGTTCCTGCATATTTTTTCCCAGACTTTATATTAATGTTGGTCAAGAAGTTCATCCGGTCCCGACGGCCAGCATTAAGGGCTCAAGTCTTTTCTAACGCAAGGACAAATTCATGTGACAGCAGTGACGAGACAAATTCTATGTGAAGTGTTTATCTCATACTTATTATTGTTGCAACTCCTGTGCAACATTTGTTGCTAAACTTTCATATGTTCTTCTGTGATTTAAAGTCTTAAATGTTCTAATCAGTGCTGTGTGGGTTTGTGAGGGGGGGAAGGCGGCGGGCTGGGTATGAATTCCTTTTTGAGACAGCGAGAGCGAGAGAGAGAGGGGGCGGGTATTTTCAGATAATTTACCTCTACATCGAATGAATTATTTATGTATTGCATGTTTTGGCAAATACCAGGAACATTGATTATAGAAAATAGATTATAGTCAGTATACAAGGAAATAAAGCTTATTCTGGCATTTTTAGGATTGAACTGTTACTTACTCTTGCGTATGTTAATCCACTAGCTTTCAATAAAATGACAGAACTCTGTTCTTTAGCGAATTTGCATTGGCCCCCAAAATAGCAAAATTACTGACCTCCGATTTTTTATTTTTTTATTTTATTCTAAACAGCCTAGTTGAAAAGTAACATTAAGCCAACCATGATAAAATAACACTAAATGATTGTCACGCGTGATCCCAGGTATGATGTTTACACTTTTATAGTCGTGGCTACTAAAACCTGAGGAAGTGAAGCTTCATGTCAGAATAACGTCACTCGCAGACAGAGTCGCTTTTGGGTCAAACGGGTCTCCTCTCTTTAGACGTTGGGCTGTCCTTGGTACTCTGCTGTGTATACGAATTTATTACCCATTCTTGTTTGATGACATTGAATGTAAGTATCGCGGAGAACGTGCAATAGTCTCAGGTAACACGATTCGCTGAAGATTAAGATATTTGCATACTACAATACAGCTTTACAAAAAGCGAGTAGATACTAATCCTAGTGGCCTGTGACCTCATTCACTACTGATAGGGAGAGAACGAATTACATTTCATTGTCAAAATATATGAAAGAAATCGTTTCAAGTTCTAGTGAACTATTTTTATCCAAGGTCCCCTAAAAGTGTTCGTCAGTAACAAAATTAGAATATGAAGAAGCGCCAAGTCGTAAAGATGTTGGCATAAGATGATTCGTGATATAATGAAATTTAGGCTGTCGAACCCAGCACTGGGGCACTTTCGGCCATTCAGCGTTTATGAGAGTGAAAAGACGGGTTGGAATGGTTGGCCAGTAAGCTTACAGAGAGCCAGAAAGTAACGGAGATGAAGTATACATGGATCTGAAAGTGGAACTGGGAGAAAAACCCCAGTTTGCACCAAGAAGTAAGAGTTAAATAGGTTGGACTGAAGGAAACTGAGGCAAAGTAAAATATTTAGAAGTTGGTGCCTTAGAAGCCGAAGGAACGCTACAACGCCCTTTTGTAATGCCTACAGTGCACCACGGTACTGCCTACATAAGTAGTGACTTTCCAGAGAAGCTTTGGGAAAATCCTTCACTGAAATAGAGGTCGGCAGACCTGAAACAGAAGATTCTACGGACATATTCTTGTGAAGACGAACACTCATGTTGGAACTGAAAACTGTTTTCCTGTTGCATGAATTCCTAATGGAAAACTGTTCCTGTTTTCGACGTCTCTATACTAAGAGTGGTAAACACTTGGTGAGGAATTGACATTGGCTGTAATATCACTGTATTACCACAGTCTTGCAAATATTATTATATCCCGTTTATAAGAAAGAAAAACCATGCAGAAGTTATAAGCAAATTTCAGATGACATCTAAAATGACAAGGAAACTTGCTTCGCATGCTACCTTTCGTTAACATTGTTGACATTAAAATATGCATATTGAATTAAATGAAACAAGACAACATGAACACTAACACATGCCCACCGAATGCTCTTCCGGTTCCAGTGCCAGGTCATTAAACCAAACAAACCAAGCATGAGTTCACAGGCAGATATACCGAATTGCGACATGCTGTATTGAGGAAGCTCGTTTAGTAATATCTCGCGGGAGTCTTTTATTTGTTCAGAAGGCATCTAAACGATGTTGGAGCTAAGTTTAATCAAGTTGACGAGAGTTCACAAAGGAACGTAAGAGCGGTGTTTTAACAGGCAATTACAGTGGACGTTGGAGTCACTTTCCCAGCCTAGACAAACATTAGCTCCAACTTTCTTGACATTTTAAAGTAAATACAGAGGGAAAAAAATGACAAATGACGTCACGCGTAGGAGCCATGAAGGTCGATTTTGGGACACACACACACACACACACACACACACACACACACACACACACATATATATATATATATATATATATATATTATATATTGTTCTGAACTGCTCGTTCACTCCTGAAAAATGTAATTTAGTACTGGAAAAAATTGGCCTTGAATGGAGGAACGAGAGATCACAACAAAGAAAAGAAAAAAAAAACAATGGCAGAAGGCCGATATTACTGAGGAAGGAGGAATTTACATAAATTTACATTTAGTTTTAACATTTACATAAATTTACATTTAGTTTTAAATGCACTATATTTACATTAATTTACATAGGTCCAGGAACTAATAAGGTGGTTGATTGTCGATCCACTGGAAACACGTGGCTGGGGGCAACCAGACACGGCGTTCAGAATTTTGCGCAAACGGGTTATTGAAAATGCATAGCTTACTCCAAAGGGTTCCCAAGTTCTCCAACAATCAGGCACAGTGTTTGTCTGCAAAAAGATGGTATCCTAGTATAAGGCAGGGCACACGTGGGCGAGTGTTACACACTACTTTCTTTCAATCAAAAGTTTACAGGCCACTCAGGGGGAATGAATGACTGGGAATTTACACAGAGAGAACTATTTCGTTGCTTAAATTAACTAGGGGATGTTTACTAGTATCACAAGAGGAGTAATCACAGCATTGAACCAAGATTGGGGGAGTGAAAAGCTAAACAAAGGAGGGGGGAATTCACCTTGGAAGAATGGAAATGAATACAGACAAAAGGCAAAACAATTCCCTGGCTGAACTGGAAAGTACTCTCACAGTACCTGGAAATCCTGGGCTTGGTAGTCTTTTTATCTGCTGATATTTCTGTGCACTATGGACGTATAAAAATACTTGGGATTTCCCAAGGGAGGTAGGGGGAGCAGAAAGGGGTGAAGAGTTGTGTGCAGGAGCTTCTGAGCGCTCCGAGCTCTGTCGTGCTTCTGAGGGTGAACTGCTTCAACTGCTGGGTCCCTGCCCTTTTAAGACTTTTCCCGGTAAGCACCGCTCAATCCCTGTGGGGGGTAAATTCTGGACAGCCAATGGGAGCATAGATAGCTTTCTAGAGAATGGAGGCTTTCAGTTCAAAGGGGCAACTTGCATATAGACAAGGATGAATGAATCTTGTTATAAGAAATCTCAACTTTCCTTGGT
>NC_061094.1:34216764-34246670 GCF_015104395.2 Macrobrachium nipponense
CAACTCTATATTCAAGTCAATAGCTTACCGGCTGTATTAGCCAGCAAGCTGGCTCAGTAGAGTTTAGAATACATACAGAATACATACAGTTGCGACTTTACCTAAATCTAAATGAATCATCAGTAAGTTTAAGGGGGAAAAAATTGAAGTTAAAGTTAAAAGCGAGCACTGTAGAACATTTAAAATCGCGCCAGAGAAGCAACTCCTTTCTCAGTTCGGGCAGTGAATAACTGACAAAGATTTTCATCAACTGTATTCGATACTATCATACATTTTAAACCAACGATCATGTCACTTATATAAAACAAATCAGAGGATTCCACAACACTGTCTTGTTAAATGTCAGGCAAAGCAATTGTGTTTAGGTTGACATCAACAAGTCCCTGCGACTTGTGAATGCTTAGAATAAACAAAATTACTATACGTACTTATTTACATATACATAAGCTAGGAAAAGTAAGTCAAAAGCACTGAAATCAAATGGTACAACTTCGGACTCAAATACATTGGTAAGGTTGGCTTGGAGGTTAGAGCTTGAATATAAAAGGGCATCACAAGTACCTATAACACTGGTCGTCAAGAGGCAAGTGTCTAAATTCAGAGATTTATAAGACTGCGTTAAGATAGACATTTAAGAGATCAAGGAGACCACTGGGAGGGAGAAAAGGTCGAAAATGCCTTGTAATTACTGCTCTCAGTATTTATTGCCAGTCAGGGAAAATGGTACTTGGAAGACAAAAAGTATCAAGCGAGTTTAGATCGAAAGATCGGCCCTCAGGCATGTTTATAACAATGGGAAAACCCAGCCTGGATCTCATCTACTGCTACACTGGGTTATTAGGGACATTTTTTTTTTAGAAAGGCAAAGAATTTCGGTGAGTGGTAGCTCAAGGGTACGTAGTGTACATGCGTCAAGAACAGGAAGTTTAATTAAATGCTGTATTTCAGTGACTGAGAAGCTTCTTTTGATTTCTTATTAGAATTTGTTGACATCTTATTAGTATCCTAAAAGTGGAAATGTACTAAAATAAAGATTGAAAATTTTATTTCGGTGAACACAAGATGAAGCCTAGCTAGCTGTTGTAGTAGTAAGCTTGTTTCCAGATGATGATGGTCATTTCTTTTTGGCGAATTTCAGTATTTCTTTTAGTTCAGTCAGCAGCAATTACAATTCTATAGATTAAAACCTAATTACTTCGCATGTTTTTCCATCTCTGTAAATCATCCAGTAACACTGGTCATGAGTCCAGGTTTGAGTTGTAATGGAAGAGCTTACGGTCTGAGAAAGTCTGACTCACTGTCTCGATGGCAAATGGGTCAGCATTATATTTTAGTTTTCTGTAAAAGAAAACTATTGAGCTGGCTTTGTCTGTCTGTCCATCCTCACTTTTCTTGTCCGACCTCATATCTGGTAAACTACTGAGGCTAGAGGGCTGCAAATTGGTATATTGATCATCCACCCTTCAATCATCAAACATACGAAATTACAGCCCTCTAGCCTCAGTATTTTTTTTTTTTATTTAAGGTTAATTTTAGCCATGATTATGCGTCTGACACCGCAACAACACAGTCCACCTAGGCCGGCTGAGAACTTCATGGGCCGTGGTGTAGGGTTTTATACTGCTTCATACGTGCACAGAAAACTCGACTGCGCTGAAGAAACTTCGGCATATTTTTTACTTGTTTTTTCCTTGTCGGCAAGAGACTACTTTCGCCACGAAGTTTTTACCCTTGTATGACTTGGAAAGCGGGTGGACTAAGGTGTCCATCATAGTTTGAAACACTGATCAGAGGTACAGATAAAATCACAAACTTTGGAGAGTGTCAGACTAAGGTTCTGTGCGATACTGAGAATAAGTAATATCAACATGAGAGCGCCTCAGTGGCGTGGTTGGTATGGTGTTGGCGTCCCACCTCGGTGGTCGCGGGTTCGATTCTCGGCCATTCCACTGAGGAGTGAGAGATGTGTATTTCTGGTGATAGAAGTCCACTCTCGACGTGGTTCGGAAGTCACGTAAAGCCGTTGGTCCCGTTGCTGAATAACCACTGGTTCCATGCAACGTAAAAACACCATACAAACAAACAATATCAACATGAAATACTTAGTAAAGTATATATATATATATATATATATATATATATATATATATATATATATATATATATATATATATATTGTGTGGTAGGTGTGCGTGTCAGAGAATATTCACGCGAAGAGGAATGTGGTACAGATCATCATCTCTCACTTTCTGTAAACCGCCTACTATTTCAGTTTCGTTACCAGTTCAGGGTGGTTAAGCAGTGAAGTGTAATTCAGGAGCTCACTTGCAGGGCACTGACATATCAAAGGAATGGATAGAGGGGCGAGATCATTGATACTGCGCTTGAAGGGGTGGAAGTATAAGTGAGTTACGTGTCCGAAGGAATTATAGGCCCAGTGCTTCTTTCGATTCAGGGGAGACTCGGATTGTATTCTCAAAAACATACCTTTAAAATAATGTGTTTCTATGTAGAAATATAGTATACCACGTATTCAATACAGTAAGTCTATTGCAGGCTTATAACAAACTCAAGGATTCAATTCATTGTTTCGAGACACCTTTCCTCTTCCAGGTAAATATTACAGATTCGCTTACATCAATTCCATAAAAATAATCCATAAAAATAATACAGTTACAAGGAATCCACACTGAAGGAGAAACAAAAGTTTGGGAATGTGAGTCTGATGTTCTACTGCGTGAATACGTCTGTTGGCATGTCAAAATATAAAGTATTTTAATGAATTTTTTTGTGTAGCTTAAACAATACGAAAACATATGTTTCTCTCTCTCTCTCTCTCTCTCTCTCTCTCTCTCTCTCTCTCTCTCTCTCTCTCTCTCTCTCTATGTGTGTGTGTGTGGAAAACTACATTGTTTTGTGAAACAATGGAAGCACTTATTCAATCGTTTCAGCTTCAAGGACGACAAAAATAATCATTCAAAGACGAGAGAGAGAGAGAGAGAGAGAGAGAGAGAGAGAGAGAGAGAGAGAGAGAGAGAGAGAGAATATTTTTACAACTGGAGCGGACGAGAAATGTCGTCATGCTCGAGTACACGTGCTCGGTAATATTCAACAGCAATTATTCATTCAGTTCTGAAGGGCTTGTTTTGTATGCCGAGTCTGCTTAATGACCCTTGTTTTTACTTAAATTTGAGTGTCATTTGGCTCATCGGGTCTTAATGTGACCAACTGCTCAGTAAACTGGACTCTGACGGCGTCCCAATTCGGAAGAAAGTTGGGTTTATAAACTACATGAACTTAAGTACTGTATGAACCCTTGTCGGAACCTACTGCCCACCCAAAGGGAGACAGTATCCTCTCAGTACTTGACAGTAGCTTTTACCTCAAACTGATGCCCTAGGACACCGGAGTCCACTATGCCAAGGTACCCAAGTTTGCACAGAAGGTTCAGGAGTCAAAATTTTGTAGACCAGTGTGAACGAATCATTATAAAAGGAATTTCCTTGTAAGGAAAACACCACAATATTTATTTGCACTGCTATATGCATATATTATGTTTATATTAGATATATAAACATTATATATATATATATATATATATATATATATATATATATTATATATATATATATAGACACGTTATATTACAGGCGTTAGTCTTCCTGTTCATGGGTAAATCTTTTAGGATGAGGTTGCATCCCCATGCACTTTTTCACCGTGGTTTGAGGCTCACCGTCGCCTTCACCACCGGTCACACAATGCGCGCGCGCACTGCTTAGATCGCCAGAGGCAGTGTTTAAAAGGCACTGCGCCTTCATCCAGTCCGCGTCGTTCAGAAATCTAATCCAGCCTTTCTCGCTGCAGAAGCTCACAACGAAATATGTTATGAAGTTCTTGTTTACAAATCAATTATTCATATATTTGGTTTAAATCAATCTTGGTTTTCTGTGCTTTTGTAAATAAGGGCAACGGTGTAAACTTGGGATGAAGATAAGAAGCATCAGCAGTGAGAGAAAAGAGTCTTGACCATCTTAGGGTGAAAACTGTGGAAGAAAATAAAGTATGTTGACATTACTCCCATAGGTTATAGACAGAAAATTACACCGTATTCAACCATCACTATGCAGTCTTCAGATAAGATATTCAAAAGTACAAAAGTAGTATACAAATAGCACTGAAAACTAACTGAAATTGAGGCTATAGCGAATCCGGCATGCCTCTTCCTAATGAATACTCCCATTCACAGTGATTTCCATTCAGTGAAGCCTTATTAATATGCGTAAACCCCTCATATATTTCGGTATCTTTGAACTGATTCATGGCTGCATTAATTAGATGTATAGATGTTTATCTCTACGACCACAATTTCCGTTCGGTAAAATAAAAAAAAAGTTGGGGTGGGGGGATGGGGCTTTAATTACGGGTATCGTAATCATTGCGAGGCTTGTGGATGTGTATGGGGGTTGAATTGAAGTCTAGGGTTATTAAATGTTATGTTGCCTAAGCTACCGGAAATTAGATGACTAACAATAATCCTCGCTTGTGACCCTAAAGAGCGCAAAAGGAATATTGTCCTTGGCTGGCTCTAACGAATGTGTTCTTCCTATCTTGCCTTGATCTGGTCTGCAAACAATTTTCAAATAATAATTTACATAACCCGTTTTTTATAAGAGAAAGCCCTCGTGACAGGTACTCCGACATCTTCTAAGGCCAGAAGAAGAGGAGAGAGAGAGAGAGAGAGAGAGAGAGAGAGAGAGAGAGAGAGAGAGAGAGAGAGAGACTGCTTTAAGGTTACCTGAATTACATACGTGAAAATTAGTGCTTTACATAAAAGTCGAAATTGACCGATAGGTCAGAATTCCGGTTTAGATGTTTTCCATTTCTTATTTTTGAATGGCTGATTGATTCTCTTAATCTTGTAGACGGTTTGGGAAGTCTTCGCGTAAGACTACAAACTACATAGATGTTCCTAATTTCATAATTTTTCATTATGTAGGCCATAGGTACTTGGCTTGTATTACTCTAAATTACTATATATATATATATATATATATATATATATATATATATATATATATATATATATATATATATACGATATATATATATATATATATATATATATAATATATATATTAAAGGCAAGTCTTGCCTTTAATAAAGGGTCGTTAAGACCGATAGATCTCGGCAGTTACCGCTTTAAATTTTTCTCCGTGGCGTTACCCTTATTCATACATAGCATCACGTTTTATATATTTCGTGATCAAGTTATTCATATGTATATATGTACGTGTGTATACAAAGAAATAATCATAGCCTCGCCAAAAATAAAGATATCAGCATGGAAATTTTTATTCTTGCTACTTACCAACTATCTGCTAGTACTATATATATATATATATATATATAATTATATATTATATTATATATATATATATATATATATATATATATTATATATATATATATATATAATCTCTATTAATGCCAGTTAAGTACCCCATGACCTACATAATGAAAACAAACGCTGAAATTAGGAACATCTATGTAGTTTTACGCGAAGACTCCCAAACCGTCTATATGGTTTACTGAGTTAATCAGCCATTCAAAAATATGAATGGAAAACATCTAAACTGGAATTCTGGCCAATCAGTCGATTTCGACTTTTATTTAAAGCGCTAATTTTCACGTGGATAATTCAGGTAGCCTTAAAACAGATGTATACAACACAATTACTCTCTCTCTCTCTCTCTCTCTCTCTCTCTCTCTCTCTCTCTCTCTCTCTCTCTCTCTACTGATATCTAATATGAAAAAGATTTTTGTCCCTTTGTAAAATAGATTTTTTTTTTTTTTTTTTTTTGACAAAAAATAACATATTTCGTATAAAACCACAATCATCTGATTAATAAAGCTGCAGCGGTCTCCTATTTCAGGTTTATAAATAGTCACCCATCCATCTCACTGCTGTCTCCCTCCTTGAAGTTACGAACTTTCAGACGGCTCGGCACTCCACTATTTAGTGGCTTTTTAACCCGGTTTTATGACACTCTGTGACTCGCAATCTCGTCACTCTTGGTGTGCTTTAGACATGACTGATGGCCAAATATAAACAAAACGAGGTGCGCTCACAAACACGAAAACGACCGTCCACGTACGCAATAGAATTTTTTGGCGGTCACCCACCCGTGTCTAATCCAGCAGCGAAAACACTTCCCCTATTGTTCCAGTAGATTGGTGGAGGGGGGATAATTTGTCATATAGCCAATTTGTCCCGGGCGATTTATTAACACAGAACGACACCTACAAGCAAAACGCTCGACTCGATGTGTGGACCGTCGACTGCCGGTTATTGTATACATACACACACACACTATATATATATATATATATATATATATATATATATATATATAATCTCCCACAAACCAATAAATATTTTATATATTTGAATTAACACCTCTTGTAGTCGCCGTATCATTTCCTCAGGTGTCATTTTCAGATTAAAATAAAATGCAATTATATAGTAAAAAAAAATTAAGCAAATAAATATGAAATTTCTTATGTGTCCTAAACAAAATTATACAATAATTATGAATAAACATATGAAGAATTTTTGAGGGCCACCATCATGAGTCGGCCTCACAAGGTGACCACAAGTCACAGTAAAGAAAAGTGGAAGATTTCTTCTAGAAAAGATATGGAATGACACCTGTGAAATCCAAGACCTCCGAAGACGTTGCAGAGAATTCATTAGGTCCTAGTGGAATAAATTTGGGAATTTCTTTGTGAAATTTATTCAGGATTGTTTCAGTTTATAACACGTGTGCTTTCCCTGATGAAATTCAAGTAGGTAATGGATAAACCTGCTGTTTGTTTTCACAAGCAGGCAGACGCTCTACAATTTCCAATTCAGATTTCGAAGAACTCATTGATTGCTCAGGAACGTTTCATAAGAATTGGTTTCAAAATCTTTCGTAGAAAAAGTTAATATAAAAGCGTTTCTCTCTCTCTCTCTCTCTCTCTCTCTCTCTCTCTCTCTCTCTCTCTCTCTCTCTCTCTCTCTCTGTGATTGTAGGAAACTTACAAAAGCCGTCAGGTTTATCTCAAAACGTCAATTTTCTTTATAATTTTGCGAGACTTCTTCAGTTGAGGTATAAGAACCATTTGGAGCCAAGTAAAGGGACTCGAATTGCTGTCATTATGCAAGTGTCCGAAACTCCGGAGCCTAATTTGAAGGCTGATGTCATCCAAGGTTCATTCTTGGACTTAATATATAGAAATATGATTCCAGTGTTTATGTGGCTGATTATGAAAATTAGTTTTGACAACATCAAACACAACATGAACTGGTCAGGAGACTCCCCCTAGGATACCATCCCAGAGGGAGCCAGGGAACACGTGCAAGGAGGTCCTCATCGAGGTAGCTTCCTAAGAAGGACATCCCTGGAGAACCACCTCCTTAAGGAATGCCCTCCCAGTGGAAGCCAGGGGTCCCTATCTCAAGCTGCCATTATACCTCCCTCGAGGAGTGCCTCCCCACAGGGATGGGGGCCAAGTTTTCTTGGGAAAAACTTCCCTTAAGGAAGGCCTCCAGCTCCTCTCCCGTGGATGCCTTCCTAGAGAAAGTCAGGCCACCCCTGGCTGGGAGGTTGTCATCTGGGACTGACTCCCTAGGAGGGAGGCATGGCTCCTGCCAGATTGGGAAGCATCCTTCAAGATATCCCTCATCTTATGGGGGAAGGTCAAAGTTTTCTTGACTGGTCTTCCAGCTACTCGTCTAGTGGTACCTACCCAGGGGAGCTAAGGTACCCCTATCATGAAGCTCCTCCTTAGGGGCTTCCTTCAAGGGAGAGAAGCAGGACTTTAGCCAGGTTGGTATGCATTCTTTGAGGGGGCTCTTACCACAGAGGGACTCAAGGCTTACTAGGAAAGGGATCCTGCAAGGGCGGTCTCCAATTTCTTCCCCCAGAGATACCTGCGAAGTGGGAGCCAGGATATCCGAACGGCATGTCTTTCTCAAGAGGCTAACTTCCCAGGAGAGAGGCAGGGCTCCTGCCTGTCCTGGAAGTACCCTATAGTAGGGCCTCACCACAGGGATGACGGCCAAGACTTCCTAGGGAAGGTATTCCCTGAGAAGGGTCCCTAGTCCCAGGATGCCCATTGAACCTGGCTGAGACCTCTATGCCGTTCACTTCTATCATCCATGCACTCTTGAACTTTCTGTACATCGAGGGCCTTCGCTTCCATGGCCACACCTACCTTGCTACTCTCTTGTTTTACCTATTCGGTTACCTCACCTGCATTATCTATTATATCTATTCCCAAATACCTTTACAAATAAGCCGCTTCTATTTTTCAACCAGCAGTATTAACATTAATTGTTCCATTTTCCTGGTTTCTATTTTCTTTCCTTTGTAGATTTATTTTTAGTCATTGTAGCTCTCAGCTTTCTTCTTTTACAAACATTTTTAAACTTTTACTAGTATTTGCAATCCCTCGCCGCTATTCCTTATCGTTATTGTATCATCTATAAACATCAACCATTCCACACACAATTCACAACTCGTCTTCTTATCCTGCAGCGTTGTACCGTCTGGTATAACCCTTTCCCTGTCTCCTCACAGCCTTGTCTCAGATCCACCTTTGCATCAACCACTCTGCTGTCTACATATTCTAACGGAGGCTTCTCTTTTCCCGTGAAAACTTTTAATTGCTCCCATCAACTGATTTCTTATACTATACATTTTCGACACTCTCCACATTACTTCTTAATCTATTTTTCCTTTTATTTTCAAACTTCGCGACCCATTAGTCGATTAACTTTCTCTTCCTGCATTTACTTTTGTAAGTGTGTGTGTGTGTGTGCAAATGTAATGTGCAGGGTTATGCCACAGAAAAATTTATTCAAAGTTAAAAATAGGAATAGCGCACTGCCCCGTATTTACATTCAGTATTTCTCATTAGCTTACATAACGGTGTAGGTATGAGTTTGGCAACATTTTGTCGTATTCAGTTAGCCAGTAATTTGCAACGTTAATCATCTTTGCATTGAACTCATTATAGTAGGGCCCCGCTACAAGTCGGTAATATATTCCAGGACCCGTTCATCTCTGTCAACCTTGTATAATGACGAACACCTGGTATAACAGACAACCTGTTTATGCCCATATCACACACACACACATACACTCTCTCTCTCTCTCTCTCTCTCTCTCTCTCTCTCTGCTATACGCCATACAGTTTCTAAATCATACCGTCCATCTACAAATGAAAGAGAGGTAAGAACTGCACACTTTTAATAGAAATATAAAATGTAGGAAGGCAAACTCCACAAATATTTTCTCTAACAATTGTTGTTCTAAAACATTTGTAAGCTCTACATTCCACTAAACATTAATCAGCTTTATTTTTTTTCATGAAGAGCAGATTAAGATAAAAGATCTGTACCTTTTCATACAGCACAAATGAAATGTCATGTGAATGTCTCTCGTGCAATGTCACGGAGGTTAAGAGATTGTAACCCAACTAAGGGTTTCGGAAAATTAAGATTCAAATAATATCTTCTGTGCACAATTTGTATATATTATGTATGCATGTATGTATGTATGTATATATAATATATATTATATAATATATATATATATATATATATATACCACGAGGGTTGTCTGTAAAAGAAAGTTCCCACAGGTTTTTCACAATGGAAAACATGATTATTGGCATTGAATAGTGCATTTTTGGATAGCTTAGACTTTTATCTATTTTTCGACATAATCGCCGTCGAGATCAATGCATTTTAGCATGCGGTGTACCATCTTCTATATGTCTGAATCGTAGAACTCTCCCGCCGCTCCACGAAGGTAGCTAAAACCTCTTCTTTCAGCTCCTCTCCGGTTCTGAAATGCGTTATGGACAACTGTACATCCGTCTTTGAAATCTCTGCACCATTGGCGCACGTGTTGTACACTCATAGACTTTTTCTCCGTAGTCTTCACACAGTTGGGAATGAATGTCCACCAGTGCAATGTTTTTTTGCACACAAATACGAATCACAGAGCGTAATTCGCACCTGGCGGGAGAAGCGAGTGAGAGCGCCATCTTTATCGGCTGCCAAGGCAAGGCTGAGCTTAGCAGACAGCTCGCCGGGGGGAGACTAGGAGAGGGGGAACCAAGCTACACACCAGTGTCGCCGGATCCCACGTAACAGCATTTTTGCAACTGCAGCTCCTTGAGAACCTTATTATAACGGACAACCCAAGTATATATATAATATATATATATATATATATATATATATATATATATATATATATATATAGTGTGTGTGTGTGTGTGGTGTGTATATATTTATATATAATATAATTATATATATATATATATATATATATATATATACATATTATAATATATATGTATATAATTTGTATATATGTACATATAATATATTCTATATATATATATATATATATATATATATATATATATAGTATATATATATAATAATATATATGTGTGTGTGTGTGTGTGTGTGGTGTGTGTGTGTTGGTATAGATAGATAGATATATATATAAATATAATAATATATAAAATATATATAATATATATATATTGATATAACATATATATAATATATGCATGTATATATATATATATATATATATATATATATATATATATGTATGTATATATTCTCTCTCTCTCTCTCTCTCACGCGGTAGCCTAAAAGTGAAATGGGAATGCTATAGATTGATTATACGAGACGAGTAGAAATAATGAGAATATAAAAACCGTCGTTACTCATATTCTATCCTCAGACTCCAGAACTTCACAAAGATTTTTTCTGTGTATTGTTTTTCATTGCCAAAGAACGGGATTTCCTTTAACTGATTTTCATTATATATATTACACTTCTTACCTCCCTGAAAAAAATATGCGTATTCTACATTTTTATTGTCTTACCTCCTGTATTCCCAACTCCTGTAATTCCCATTTAGAAGCCTGTGCACCAACTTTATTGTATTACAACTCGTACACAGAACTTTTATTTGAATCTCAATTTTCTTAACAATCTCTTAACTGGTTTAACTGGTCTACGTGACATTTCACGACAGTACTATTAGCTTTCACCTAACCAGACTAACTATCTACTTTTCATTTGTGTTGTATGAACTTACCAGTACTGATGGTTCTGGAGGAAAGTACCTATTTTTTTATCTGCTCTTCATGAAAAGAATTTAAGGTGATCAACGTCTAGTCACTTTAGTGGAATATGGAGCTTACAAGTCTTTTAGAACAACAGTTGGCAGAGAAAATATTTGTGAAGTTTGCCTTACTATTTCTCTTAAAAGTTTGCAGTTCTCGCTTCTCCTTCATTCGTAGGCAGACGGTATGGGTTAGAAAATGTATGGCGTATAACAGCTCAATGAAAAAGATTCTCAAACCTGTGCGAGCTAACTAAGGTCCATTATCTTAAATGTTTCCCCCAGGACAACTATGAATGGTCAGCAAAGACCCAAATTGAAACCTTCCGGCCACTTGCTGGATGTGTCTATAACCAAGGACTATTCTCTAGACCTTGTCTATGACTAGCAAATATGACGTACTTAAATATAGACAGCAGTGCACATTTTCTACACTCCTTGCCAAGTGCTTGAACAGCATTGTTAGTGGGTGGCCAAAGAAGCATGTTCTAGAAAGTTGTCGTAGAATCTTACTCCGCTACCTTCATTATCAGAAAGTCGGTCTTCAAAGGACGCAATCATATTAACTCTAGACCTTTACGAGATTGAACTTTCTCTACACTGATTTTTGACCAGGCAGCTCTGCAAGGTTTTAACAATTGTACGTTATGAGTATGTTGCCATCAATGACTAAATCCTGCAGTTCTTTTAAGTGAGGGATCTTCAGTATGTTGACCTATATATCTGGTTGTGGCTGGTGCCCAGAGAGCCTCAATTTAAAGAACACTCTTGTTGTCTTTTCAGATACTCGAGATTATTAGCTGCTAAGGTAAGTGCCAGTCTTTGAAGTCTTGAATGCTACTCATTTGGGTGAACCAGTTTTAGTCTTTAATATTACAAGAAATAAGTTCATGATCTGTGACTAAAGTGAAGACTTTCCTATCAAATAAAATGTGAAACTTCACTTCATAACTGCGCATTTATGCTCCCGGTTAGGTTTGTAATTTTATTCAGCTGGTTGTTCAATGTCACAAGTTATAAAACTGTTGTACCCCAAGACTAGTAAGTATTATTGAATCAATTTCGAAGCAAAGGCCTCTGTTTTAACTATAATTTCTGTGAGATGCTTCTTTACCAATACCACTCTGCACTCAAATTAAGCAACTCATATAATTGATGTGCAGTTAAAGCTGGATAATTTTTTAACACGTTAGAAGGCCCTAAAAAGACTGTAATTCTTATTTATTTTCTGGAATTTCTGTATCCTTAAAAAGACTGTAATTCCTACGTATTTTCTGAAATGTCTGTTTCCGTAATGGCTCAGTCTTATCGTCTGCCTCATGAACACCCTGCCAGTTGTAAAGCTTAAATGCTCCAAAGATAGCAAATCGAAACTTCACTTGCCTCTATAATGCCATCCGTAAAACAGCATCTGGAATTACTACAGAAATTTTATCCACTCGTTGCTGCCAGATTGGTAAAAACTTGTTGCCCATAAGAGAGCCCTTTTGGACTCTAAAGACTCCATGTATCCATTTATTGCATAATGGATTCTTGAGATCTTTCATCTTTGAAAAAAATTACTTTATGAAAATCCAGTAAACAGGTGTGCTGCATCTGCACTGGATCCTAGGCAGCTTTTCGCTAGGGATTCAAAATTACTTTGTAACCACCATCATACTGTAATGGCCGTTATGTCCGTCTGTCTCTGTTATTCAGTCACGGTTAAACGGTTTGATGGAATTAAACCAAGCAAATCTATTGGATAGGGCTTTGATCGAGGATGGTTTATACCGTTATATATAGTAGCTGGCCTACCCACCTCTGCCCGGGAAAACCGTGAATGACGGGTAGGGGGAGTTTCTAAAGTATAGTTGTAGGCCTTGAGTACAGTAGTGAGTTAGCAGTACATTCATGTATAAGCGCCTCAGTGGCGTGATTGGTATGGTCTTGACCTACCACCTCGGTAGCCGCGAGTTCGATTCTCGGGCATTCCATTGAGGTGTAGAGTTGGGAATTTTTGGTGATAGAGGTTCACTCTCGACGTGGTTCGGAAGTCACGTAAAGCCGTTGATCCCGTTGCTGAATAACCACTGGTTCCATGCAACGTAAAAACACCACACAAACAAACATTCATGTATACTGAATAGACTACGAATACATGCAGTTTGCAGAAGACAGATCCTTGCACGATTCTCCTCTGCTTTGCTGTGCAGTTTATTTCACACAGTCGATAAAAGGTCTTACTATTGTTGAAAGGGAGACAGGCTCATGTTCAGTGGAGATTATTTTTCTCTTCTAATAGAGAAATGTGATATCCCCTTCCCCTTCCCTCACTTTCCCATCCCTCTCTCCCTCCAAATTCCACCACCCTATCCCTCTTCCCTTCTTTTTCCAACGCCCTCCCCTTTTTCCCTTCTTTCTCTCTCCCCTTCCCCATTAATACTAGTATTATAGTGGAGAAATTTTTGGTGCTTTACAGTGCCTAATATGTGTGTATGCCCTTGCCTAATGAATAATGGTAAAACCTTCCGACTTCTGATGTTTGTTTTGCCCGGCGACTTTTACTTATCAAATAACAGATTTTACCGTAACGTCTGTGTCAAATTGTGACTGTAATAGATTTTTCATTGACTTTTGAGTGTTTTCTGGATTTTCTTAGCCACGCTTATTCCTAGAATGTACTTGAAACTAAAATGACCAGGTATCATGCTGTTCGCACTCATTCATTTACTTGTTTCACCAAAATTGGCTACCCGTTCCTCTTAAGTTTACGTAAGCTGTTTTTTGTGGCAGAAGTCAAGGTATCTGAAATAATCACAATTACTATGTTTCTTTCCCGAAGCTAGGCATTTTTCTCCGTCACGGAAGTATTGACCTTCTCTGCGATGTCTATAGCATTCCACAGACGTTTTATGTCGTAATCTATGACCTAGCCGTGCTTCTATTTTCATGATATTTCTGTGAGTTATGCCAATAAAAATCCTATATTGTGGCTGGCTTCCTTTCTTAAACTCTGTTTACCTGTCTTACGTTTGGTGCCCTTTGTTTTCTAGATATGAACATGTGTGTTAAAAACACTTAATTCGTTGACAGTTATATCGGATCTATCTGGGAAATCAGATATCAGTGACAAGGCACCAATCGATTCGTACCGTACCTGAGTGACTGTTTATTGTAAACTGTTGTTAACAAATGTTTATCAAACTAAGCCTTAGTTTTGAACGACCTGTACACTTTCCGCTCTTCCTTATTATTATTATTATTATTATTATTATTATTATTATTATTATTATTATTATTATTATTATTATTATTATTATTATTATTATTATTATTATTATTATTATTATTATTATTATTATTATTATTATTATTATTATTATTATTATTCCCAATGGCTGCAGTATAAATCTCGAATTCTTTCATCCTCTCTTCCCATTGTATTCCTGGTGAGGTTCAATCCCTTGAGGTGTGGAATGTGTGTGATGCCTCACGTGATAGGCCCTTTTATTATCAACAGTCTTATGATATAAGTTCGATGCTTCTCATGCAGTTTGTCTTGAATGCTTTGTACTATTTTGGCTACTGTGTACTCTGCATGTAATTCCCTACCTCACCCTTGCTGCTGCTTGGTGGGTACTTTCACTGTTCATTTTTAGTTTCCTATATATTTATGACTTAGTCCCGTATTCATTTGAGGCTGTTCTCTCTGCGGTTGGAGAAGCAATTTAACCGAACCCTTCAATCTACACTTTAGACCAAACGAATACGGAACCGACAGATGGCAAGCCATGCACGGTGGTTGGTGCAGGCAATGTTTGTAATTTGGTACAAACATTGTAAAATAATTTTGATGTTGTTCCCTCATATATTTTTTTTTTTTTTTGTATTCTTTGTTGATTACTTTTCAAAAGTGTTTGAATGTGGATCATGAAAAAGGGCCAATGTGACGTGACTGCCAAGTTTACAGCAGACGAGAAACCCGGCCAACTTGGACATGAGTCACAAATAGAATCTGCAAAGCATCTGTCACATGGGGTCAGAAATAAAAAAAAAATGCTCTGGAAAAGATTTTATCCAGCATAAGTTTTTATATTCCCTATTCATGATTATATTCCTAATTTTGATCCTATTAACTTAGGTAGGTACCTCGTGAGACACGACCATAGAAAATGTAAAAAAATTGTCTTGAAGAAAATCTATTTTATGCTGAACTATTACAAACGCGTTTGCAACACAGGTCCCTCTATTTCTACTATGGGTTGGTCATTTTCTAATTTTTCCTTTTCGTTGGTTTCTTTATTGCCTGACTTTTATTTATAGTAATCTGATAATACTTCAGTGGAAATTATTTCCTGCTCATGGCCTGCAGAAAGAAATGCAAATAACCGTATTTACCACTGAAACGGAGGAAGATGGAAAATTCCCATTGAAATTTATTTATGCGTAGATCAAATAGAAACGTCAAAAGTTCGGTCCACATGAAGCCTATAAACATCTGCTCTTGCATTTAGTTTTATTCAAATAGTTTTATTAAAATTAACTCTTATTTTTTAAATCCCTGGGGGTCATACGAAATTTTCAGACCAAAACTCCACAATTTACTGTGGGGTGCCATAATTGGGCCCAAGATATTGGGGAGGGGGGGTGGGGGCGGTCGCAAAGAAAATTACACAAAACTAATGTACCAGTTCTGTAATTAGTAAGATATACTATTCTCGAATGTATATATCCATGTCAATGAAGGAGAATAATAGTACCTACTATTAGTAATTAGTAAATTTGTATTTGGAATTGTAGAACTCAATTTTCAATTAATTTTCTGCAATTGTATCAAATACTGTAATGTAAATTTCCTCAATATATTATATTCAACACTAGCCTCATTTATCAAGTTTTAATTTTCAACAATAGTATATCTTTGTCGTGTAAATATATCAAAATAGCGCATAGCATCAACAACACAAAAACTTATGACCCTCCGAAATCTCGTCTTCAAAATTTCAACCGATCCCATTCCCTCTTCTTCTCTTCTCCCTGGAAATGGCCTCGAAGCAGCAGTAGCAAAATTGTGTTGCACTTATTCAAAACTGTAACTATAGTTTCAGTCACTTCATACATAAATCATTACATCAAGTTGGATCAGAATAACATGAACAAACATGTCATTTGTTTTAAACACCTATAACTAGATCCATTCATTTCTCAGCTCTATATAAGTTGCAAAGGTAACAAGAACCAAAGTAATGTTATTAGATATATAGCACAACTATCAACAACTAAATATATTTTAAATACTTTCTCAGCTAAAACATTCTAATAGCATGTAAATGGATCTAATAAAAGAATATAATACCATTAGGATGAGTCAGATCCGATCAAAAATAACATCATGTGTCAAATGTGTTTTAAAAAAACCATTCACTTCTTATCTATATACGAGTACAAGCCGTACTACACGTAGCAAGGACCAACATGAGGCAATTAAGAATGTTGCTAACGTTTAGCTACAAAGGAAATTTCAACTGGGGCGCCAGTGGTGGTTGGGTGGGCAAGCATCTAACTGGGGGCCGGCCCCAGGCACCCCATAGCGACGTTACTGTCCACAAGATCTGTGAAATTAGGGAGAATTTGTGACATCCAGACAGTTTTAGCGAAAATACCTTTTATATTTCCTGGAAAACCTCTCATGGTCTGACGAAAACTCAAATCAGAAAACAAAAACCTAATGCTTCCTTTTTATATTTGCTACAACAACCAAAGACTGGTGGTGAAACCATTAGACATTAACATTGTTTTTAAAAAAGCAAGAAAAATTTGGAATGTGCTAAGTAGACATTATCAGAGAAATAAGAAATAATGTATCGGTAAAAATTCATGTAAAGAATGTAATAAAGCATGCGCTGGACAGAGTGGGAAAAGTTGGCTGGTTTGTTGAGACGAATGAAAAACATTATGAAAACTGGCAACATGCCAAATGCATTATTTGAACACTGAAACAACAACAATTATGGTATTAAAGGGATAGAAACAACACCAATTATGGTATTAAAGGGATAGAATTGAAGGAAATCGCGTATTATGAAAATTGCGAAGATAAATTGAATAGAATCATGTTTTTAAAAACGGCTGTAATAGGTTATTAACTATAGCATGGCCTTCTCAACTGTGGATGAAGTATTATTGAACTGTATTTTAAAACAAGTAGGTTATTAAGCATTAGGTACCATTTATTGGTAATAATTGTATGTTATGTTTGGCGAAGACCCAACTTAAAGAATTCATTTTCTTGGACAGTTAGGAAAATAAGTTTGACAAGGAAACCATCTTGATCTGTCTTTAATAGTATTCCTCTAAGCGAGGCACATCCTACCTCCTCTGGTTTCCTATACGATTTGACAAATTACCACTCACCGTCCTCTGTTTGAGACGGAGGGTTGTTATCACTTACTTACTTAGAGGCACACTTCCATAAAGGGAACAGATCGGGGTTTTGTAACCATCCCCATATCGGTCTTTTCGAAAACAGAAAAGAAAAAAAGTTTTTGCTTCTATAAGCTACTCCAGCTCCAATGTCTTTTTAAGAGTCACAACCTCCGGTTATCATCATCAACAACGTTTTTATGCTTATTAGTTACATGAAATTACATTTTTAAAATCGGTTAATTAGACCACCGAACTGCAAACATTTTACCCTCATAGCACAAGCCCAAAGGAATAAGATTCATTAGATTTTATCAATTAAACTACAGCCTCGTAAAACCTATAATTGGAGAGGGAAATTCATGGACACTTATTTGTAAGATAGCGTTGTCAAATACATCGTAAAGCGTAATCCCTGGATATGTAATTTCATTCATGAGGAGGACGACCTGAAAATTATGAAGGAAATGAAAGCGAAAGATGACAAAGAGATGCACTATATCATTAAATGCACACCACAAATACGAAGGACTATCTGTGAAAGCGGTGACCAATTGTGTACTACAAGGTGTGGCCAACTGTCAGATCCAGGATTTTAGGCATCGAAGGGAGCAAAACGCTTTATAACAGTTCACAAGCATTTTGGGGCAAGTTTTGGTACTCTTATGGGGTTAATATGAAAAACCTGTAACCAGTAATTCTAGTTAGATGGAAACCAGTTACAGATCAACACTGATTGATTGCAATTGGGATATATAATACATTCGTTTCAATATTTAGAGAATACCTATTGATCAAAACTGAAATATAGACAATTCGTACCATTCATTACCACAAATGTTGAATTACCTAGATGTGGTGAAAATCACAAATAAAATGAATGTGCTAGCACCACCTTAAAGTGTAAACAATTGTGTAAAGCAAGGCCATAATGACACTAAACATAAAACATATCATATGATGGCAATAAATGCATAGTATAACGTAAAGAAAAAATGTCAAAGGCGAAAAATGATCATGGCTTCGATTAATAATCTTGTAAGACTATAAACAAAATACCGCCTGAAGTGAAAATCATACACGAAGAGAGCAAATTTTAAAAAAGAACCAAAGACTCCTGTTCTGTATGAACTACGGTACTGACGAGAAAACACTAAAAGAATTATAAAATCTAAAAAAGCATCTTTTCTTTATTTTGAAAACTAGAGGGGATCGACCCTGTGGAGGGCTCTACTGTCGATTGCAGTTTGACCATTCACATAAAATATGTTTTATTGTCAATGTTGCATTGCTTTGTCTGCAGACAGTAGTATCTGGGCCGCGAGTTAATCGTGTATAGGTGTCCAATAATCAGACAGCTTAATACCATTTCTGTGTTAACCTCTCTTAGTATTGATGACTGCCGTAACGCTACTACGGGTTTAAGCTGCTTTGATTTTTTATGTTTCATCTTTCAACAAATCCTGCCATTTAATCATCTAATAATAAACTTTAGTGAAGTCACTTAATTGTTTATCGGAGTTTTTAGATTTGACCAAGTCATACTTCTTGCTGATTTTGCTGCTTTTCGTATGTATTCATTATGTTCATCTACTGCCTGTTTGAAGAGGGATCCAACAGAATTCACTGTTCATGTTAACTTATGCTGTAATTTTTAGAAATAGAATTCGATGAGGTGTGCAAGGAAATTTTTGGGTAGTAATATCTTAGAATTCGATCAGGTGTGCAAGGAAATTTTTGGACTGTAATATCTTAATATTTCCAATGCTCTCCTAAAATCATTGGAAAAATGACAAATTTTTAACCAATTTGTATTTTCCATAACTAACTAACCTGAGGTCTTAACATTAGGATAAATACTTAGCGCCAGCTGGAAACCGGTAAGTTTAAAATAATTGTGTACGCAAGGGACTATTGGCATCTGTGCTTAGTCACGAGACATGTGGAGCCACCCAGAGTCAAAGTATAAAGGGTCTGCTCAACTCGACAGTGGGGGCAGAGCTAATACTGTGACGTCACAAAAGTAACACTGCCCGTGCTTCTCCATTGAATTACTTAAAGAAGCTTTAGTTTTTATACATTTAATCCATATCACAAAGTTTTTTTTTTATAAAATCTGTAAAGAGGTCAAATGCTTGATGTTTTTTAATACCCATTCAAAGTATATAGGGTCTGCTCAACTCGGCAGTGGGGGCGGAGCTAATACTGTGACATCACAAAAGTAACACTTTCCGTGCTTCTCCATTGAATTACTTAAAGAACCCTTAGGTTTTATACATTTAATCCATATCTCATGGTGTTTTTCATAAAATCTTGATGATAAAATCTGTAGAGAGGTCACATATCTCTCATTTAGTCACCAAGCCTTGTTTTATTGCACAAAATATTCCAGTTTGAACACACATAGCTACTCCAGCTTCCTTCATATGTTTATTCTTTACTTATTTATTTACTTACCTATATACTGGTTTGCTGTATTCTCTTCAAGTCCATTTTTTATAACATGAATCTCTCTCTCTCTCTCTTTCAGGCAGGGCATGTAGTACGGTACGGTTCGATTTGTTTTTTCGTAATTCGTACCACGCATTTTTACCGTACCGTAATTTCGTACAGTACCTAAAAATTCATACCGTACCGTACTAGTACGATATTTTATCGTACCGTAATTTCGTACTGTTTCCGTACCTACTTTTTTTTTTTACATTGCAGTTCATATAGACATAACATGGCTTTATTACTACTACTGCTACTACTACTACCATTACCACCACTGCCACTTAAAGAAGATTGGTGTTATGTAATACATTAATGATATAATACAATTTTATTTTGCTAAGGTTACAAAAGGAAAATGTTCAGTTATACAGTATTAGGCATTCATACAGTTTTATGTGTTGCAGCGTAATAGCATTACAGCGTCAACAATATCCTCATTTAGACCTAGTCTTAGATCATTACTACCTCCGTAGCACAAAAGCAGAGTGCAGCGGCAGTCTTGCGGGCAGCAGTCAGCAGGCCTCAGTGGCTTATGATAATCACAAGAAAGGTCCTAAAAGAGATTTAATTAAACGTATATGAAAAACAGAGACCTGGAAGAATGGAAATATTTCCGAAGGAGTGCCTAGGGGCCCCTCCCAAATCGCCAAGAAGGAGCCGATAGGGTATACCAACTCATTAAAAAGGGAAAATGGACCTTCTCACCTGAGGATAAGCCGATAAGTAGGTGGGGTCCCTGCCCAGCCTTGCTGTGACGGCTGACGGGGCAAACCCCACTGGGATATGCTTTAATTAACACCCCAGTGAGAAGACCTCTGCTAATCCTGGTTGACTCACCGCCCAAGTCAACCAAGTGGGGGCTTGGCTGCTTGCGACACCTATCTGTATTTGGTACGGAAATGGTACGATTAAGTACGAAAAAAAAAAAATCGTACTTTCGTACCGTACCGAACTCGAAGGAAAATATCGTACCGTAATATCGAACCGTACTTACATCCCCAGAAAAACCGTACCGTACCGTAATATCGTACCGAACCGTACCGTACTACATGCCCTGCTTTCAGGTAGTAATATTATCAAGATTTTAAATAATTCTTAAGAAATGTATTTAGTTCTGTCACTGTGTTCATACCTCACTTTGAAAAGCAACTTTTTTATGCTATAGGTTAGAATGATAGATTAATTATATTTTCCAAATCTTATTATGAATACTTATTGTTATGCAATAAATACAAAGAAAATGTGGATACAGACAGTGTAAAAAATGGCAGTTACATTTGCACGACTTGACCAAAAAAAAAGAAAACAATATCAAAAGTATAAGAATTACATCATATACGATATAAGGTATCAAAGGAATAAATGATGAAGAAAATGATACAGGGAACACATTTCCAGCAAATTTCTCATTAGCACTTCATATCACAAATATACTTCCGAACACATAAGTTTACATATAACACAAATTGTATAAATAAAGGTATTAATTATGCATGCCTCAAACGATTATAATACTTTCGAAAAAAAAGCACAAAAAGGTATTCGTCAGTCTGGCTGGATGTATCTGATGACGTTTCACAAGGGGCGGGGCTAGATTTCAGATCTCCCATAAACGCTTACTTTTTTATAATTTTTGAGTGCGAAGATAATTTTTTCTGTGCACGATTATAGGTTTGAAAATGTTTGTAATTGTAATGTGTCATATACCAATTGAAAGAGTATTCTTTGTACTTTTACATGGTATATGGCAAAATGTAAAAATATGAAAAATTATGTAAGAAAAATTTGGTAAATATTTACCTAAAATTTAAAAATTTTGGTCCGTCTTTGACCTAGAATTCTTCGAAAATTTCTGAGAACCCCTTTCAGTTTTATTGATGCATTATATAGTAAATTTTATCAGCTTTCTAATCCATTTTTCAGCTTCTTTTTATCATCATCCCTTGGTCAGATGCGCTACGAAACGTGAATGTATGTAGGTTGACGGATGAAGTAATTGCACATTTATGTGTGCGTAGATAATTTTTTCTGTGCGCGCTTGTGAGTTTGAAAGTAATCGTAATTGTAATGTGCCATATATCATTTGAAAGAGCATTCTTTGTAATTTAACGTAGTATACGAAAACATGCAATAAGAGGAAAATTTACATAAAAAATGCCATCGCAAAAATAGTTATATGAAAATGTTATCGTAAATATAGTTTCATAAAGATATGGTCCTTTTGTAACTGTTGACGTTTCACAAGGGGCGGGGATAGGTTTTAGTACCGCCTCGTGAGCAGACCCTTTATACTTTGACTCTGGAGCCACCCACATACCCCTCTTTAACTCGTGATCCCGTTAGTTATCTTCCAACCCGATTTAGTTGATAGACGGGTGGTTAGAGGTGAGCCTTTGTATGTTAAGACCTCAGGTTTGTCAGTTATGAAAAATACAAATTTGTTAAAAATTTGTCATTTGTTCACATACAAAACAAACCTTCGGTCTTAACATTAGGATAGACTTACTTCTGGTGGGAGATAAGTACTATTAACCAACTGGGAGTTTGTCACCTTTGATCAGTTTCCTGAATAGCAGTATTCTACGAAACAACTGACCAGTATTTCAGAATCTAAAATGTATATGAATATCATAAAGTCAGACTTCTGGGTTTCTACACAATGTCATCATAGTTCATTGCCTCTGAGGAAGATAAGAACATCTGTTCTTCTAACAAATCAATTCATCCACTTATGTAGGTTTGTTATCATTCCTCTCCCCCTTGCTAAAGAGAGAAATTTCTTGCTACTGATAGGTATCTCACACTGATAATAACCCTAACAGTATGGCTACTTCACTTACCTGTATCTTGTCCGTTCCAGCGTATGATGGTACTCTCTTCTTACTGCCCGAATTAAAGGAGAAAGAAATTTGAAAAGGAAAGAAGCCAGTTATCTCCTCCATTTCACACATACCATCATCTTAGACTATACCAACTGACCCGCCATGGGTGCTGGATGAGTTATACAATTTGTTGAGCAGCCACCAAAGGACCCAAGGAAACTGTGTCCAAGGACCTCTGGGCAACCTCCTTTATATACAGGAAATTGAAAGTGGTTTGTCATAACAATGGACCAACTCTCAAATTTCAATGAACAGACAGGCACCTTAACATTGCTCAATTTGAGCTCATCCTTCTAGACGTTATAGGTTCTTGCCTTCCCTCCGACATAAGGTGGCCATACACATACGTGACTGGCACGCTGATTTTATAACGACTGGCATGAACCGGTTAGTCTTTACCGTGTATGGGGGCTATTGATGCCAGTCCTGTTCCGTCGTCCTTTCAGCATGTTTAGACGCTTGTTTCTGTTACATAAGGTCCTTCTTTCATTTCTTTCCTAACTCGACCTGTCTCAACGAAAAGTCTTCGTCAAACAACATGTTGAAGAAGTACAAGGTTCTAACCAAACCTTTCCATTAAACGTCCAATGAACTGTGGGCAACATTCTTTATGTAGAACATGGTTAATTGCCATAAAGGCACGTATTCCTCTGATGACCTTCGCTTCTGTATGACCCAATTGGTACAACTTGACAACAAGGAGTAGGCTTGACCGATCGTCTCAAAAAATAGAAATACATGGAAATTTCTTACCACTTTTCCTGTTTGGCTTGTGTTCCCTTACGTCTACCACATTTGTGTTTTAGGTGACGTAGTTCTTTCGATAACCACAGAGTACTTTGTCAAGTCAAAGCCAGCCCTCCTGAAGGTCTCTTATGCAAATTCATGCCGTACTGGGCATGACTAAAAAAACATATCTGTCATCATGACCTGTGCTGCATTGACTCATTATCCCGGATTCTGGGGCAAATTGGAAACTGCTGTTCCCAACTACTTTTGAATCTACATAAAAAACCGGACTATTGAGTACTCCCACTCTACCAAGGTCAGAGGAAGACAAAAATCCACGGTCAGTTTCCTGTAACGTGACTGATGTATGGACTCGGTAGTAACCCAGCGAGTCTACTCTGATACAGTGTTTTCACTTATCAGATCAGAGTTTCTTATGTGCACCAGCCAGTTCAATGCTCCTGAGTCATCTGAAGATTACTCAGTGTGAAGTGATATTCACATACCCAATCATCAGTCCAATGTGTATCACCATACAGGTAATTACAGAGAGACTTCCCTCTGTTCTGACAACCGCTCCCTAAGATCATTGTCTACTGACAGAATGCCTTTAATGGACAGAAACCTCCTCTATAAAGGCAGTCACGGCCAAAGGGTCATTCTGTATATGTGAGTTGAAGAATTTTGGAGTCGTGTTACATCTGAGCTGATGCTCTGCACCCAAAATCTTAAAAATGTTAGTTTGAAAAGTGATACTGGGCAAACTCCAGACCTGAGATATTTATTCTACCTATCGGTGGTGCCTCTTCCCCACATGAACCTGGTAGAGAAAATTGTGATAAGATAAACTTTGTCAGTTACTCATCTTGGGTCCTCCACAATTACTGGAACCCCTTCTTCCGTTTAGGACATGGTGGAACAGGTAGAACGGAGTTTGGTAACCTCCAGGTTGTTCCCAGTATCCCAAATGGAATCCTCTGACTGCTCGAAGGGCGAGACCCCTGAGACAGGTCTTATGTAGTTATTCAATTATATGGACAATATCATAGGAAAACCCAAGGGAATGTCCTGTGATAATATATTCTACTCAGACACGTCCTAATTATCCTCCTGTCCAAGGAATTAACCTGTAAGCAAGACAGGGCTCATTCTTCATAAGGAATGTTACTTTCCAACCACAAAACACCCTATGCGGTGATCTTTTACAATATACGGACATATGTTCAATATGTTATCTTCCAAATAAATCATCAGTACCCAGCTACCCATCTTAATCTCTGGTCCTCACATCTGGTGACCTCCCGGAGTTGGTGACACAGCGGTTTAGGCCCAGCCTTTAACGGACTAATTACGGCCGCTCACCTTCAAAGAACCTTTAGCGGACTCAATACGGCGCCACAGTATAGGTCTCTGAAAACTCCATTGCGAGGACAACACCAATGCCATTAACGGACTAATTACGGCACAGCTTCCCAGCGTGTTATGGCGTTTATTTTCGAGGACAGGTAGCTGGGTGCTGGTCAGCCAACACAAAATTCAATCGGCGATCCAGAAACATCCATCAGACGTTGCGGCCTCCTTTGCCTCACCTGGGGGATGCCAGATATCTTCTCGACCTGCCAAACCTGCAGGCCTCCTCGGTTCTTCCCCCAGCGCCATTGCGGCACCTGCGAGTCCCCAGGCAACCTCCCGACGCCACTGCTACACCCAAGGTCCTGCTTTACCCACTTGACGTCGCTGCTCGGCCCCCTGACGTCGCTGCCTGTGGGCCTCCTCAAACCCTCGATGCTGCCATCGCTCCTGGAGCTCGCTCGGCCTGACTGACGTTGCTGCCACACCTGTGGACCTGCTCACTCTTCCGACACCGTCCCCTGTAGTCCTCCTTGGCCCACCGACACCGCTGCCACACCTGTGGGCCTCCCCTGCCTGCCGATGCCGTTACCTGTGGGTTTCCTCGACCTGCTGACGCCGCTGCTGCGCTGGGGACTTCCTCAGCCCAACCTACACCGCCGCCACACCTGGGGGTCCCCATGGCCCGTCCCAGGCCGCCACCACACCCAATGCAGCTTTCTCCACAGTCTTTGTCGCCCCAGCCAACAGTAGAACCCCCCCAGGCAACCGCTAGGGGAGGCATCCTGTCAGCCAGCAAAACCAAAGGACTCTACACTCGATGAAGCCCCACAACAAGTGTCACAAGGACACGGGGTTGCCTCCTGCCTCCAGGATATTTTTCATCCAATAATTATTCAATAATCATTGTCTTGGGGGGGAGTATTTGTAAGGACAACGCTTTTTCCCTATTTTCATTGTATCCAATCATCAAGTTGCGTTGTTCTTACTTCCATCCGATAGAGCATTCTGCGGCCTTTCTACCGATGTATAACACAGGTAATTCCATTATTTGTATGCCTTATTATCTTTAAATGTATGTTTGTAAGAAAACAGATCTACTGTCCCAGAGTCATTTCTGCTCGCTGTGCGAGTATGTACCACTTATCTGTCCGCCCCTGTCTATGTCAACCCAGTTCGTCTGTAAATAAATCATCAGTACCCAGCTACCTGTCTTAATCTCTGGTCCTCACACCAGGTTCACACTGGCTTGGTTAGGTTAGGCTAGGTTAACTCTTCCACCAATTAGGCTAGGCTAACTCCTCAATCACTTAGGCTAGGCCAAGTCCATCAGAGAAGTACGCTAACTAGTCTAGGATAGTATAGACTAGCTTAATCTAGAAACTCAATGACTTAGGTTAGGGTAAAGTCGTCCAAGAAAGTTTGACTATACATACTAGGCTACGCCCATAACCTGCTAGGCTGAGGTGGTAAAAGTGTTCCAAATGGGTAGCCTAGGCACTAGTCTATGCTTGTCTAGGCTTAGAACCTTACTGCTCAGACCAAGCTAAGATAGTAAGAGCTGTTCAAGTAGCAAGGCCATAATAAGTCATCAACCCATTGTTAGGCTAAGTTGACATGTATACCGGAACCATCTAACCCAAGAGTTAGGCTACTCTAATAAAGAACTGTACCACTCAGAGTAAGCTAAGATAGTAAATGCAGGTTTGAAAGCCAAGAACGCACCATTAGCTAAGCCAAGTTGGCACATGTATGCCCAAACCAGTTAGTTCGGAAAGTCTAAGCTAAGAACTACTACTCAGATTAACTAAGATGGTAGCGGTAGATTCAGACTAGTTGGGATAGACTACGAATTTAGCCACTTGTTAGGCTAAAAAGTATGACTCAATTAGCTGGGCTATATCATCTTAGGTTACAAGTGGACTACTTAGGCTAGTCTACCTAAAGTGGTGAAAGAAAGAAGTTCCACCTCCTTTCGACTTGAAGTTTTCTTCATGGCCTATACACCCGAAACTCGCTCAATGAGTAGTCCTGAATCTTAGTTTATGGGATACCTATTGCCACCAATTCTACTCCCAACAAAATAAACACTGCCTTGTGCGATCAGAGACTGAAATGTTTCATGAGCTTTCATTAAGAAGCATGCTTCTGCAGTACTTTACTGCAAAGGAACCAAGCTATCGATTAACTTTAACTATTTGTCTAAGAGTCGAAGCGTTTGGTCAGATTATATCAAAAAGTATATAAAACAAGGGAATTCTTCTTACCTGTAAAGGTTTGAAGTTTTCTGGGGTCAACCCAAAGTCTGTTAATTCCCACCATGCAGGCTGTATTCCATTACTAAGAGAAGTCCATAGACTGGTTGTGATGGGTTCTGTTGGTAGACAGCAGGTGAATGTGGATGATGCACCTTCACTTCTCTTAGCACATAAATGAGAGGGTGACACATCTCAATAACTGCTGCGTTGACCTTAAGGCCATCCAGCATTACGTGCATTGTAAAACTACACTGTTCTCGTTCTCATGATTAACCAGCAGTTACCAATTGGTTTGTGTCTACCTTCCAAACTTAGGATAAAACTTACACAAAACCAGGGAAATAAGTGAAATTAGCGTATCTATTTGCAATCTATATACAAAAATGAGGGCAATTTTATCATTATTGCATTACTATGACATCTAAAATTCATGGAAATAGTTTGTAAAGGCATCAGCGTACGTATCAGGTTCGTCTAAGTTGGCAACACTGAGGCCCAAGCTCTTAAGGCCTGTCCACACGAGCAGGCCTGATCGGCGTGCTCCGGGGTTGACGGGCAAATTCTGGCGGGCTTATCCGTGAATGTTGTCCACACGGGTGAGGCGATGGAGAGGTGGGCGTGCCCGACGATGCCAGTTGTGTGTTCAGTGCGGTATGATAAAGACGGTGCCTACCGCAAAGAAGATGATATTGTGTAGCATGATAATTGCTTTGTGTGTGATGAAAAAGAAGAAAAAGAAAAGAATATGGTGCAAAGAATGGCTCAGTAAAAGAAATGTATATGGTTAACGTACGTCTGCCAGGGTCGAAGCTCAAGCCATCGGGCACCACCATGGTGATTTTGCTACAAGACCCATCGGGCAATTTGACGGTTTGCCCGTCAAGTGTGCCCGTTTGAGAGGAGGTCCGCCGATCAGGCCCGGTCGTGTGGACAGGCCTTTACGAACAATTCCTAGTTCCTACGCCCGTCACTGTTTACACAGTTGCCTCCTATGACCGTCCTGATCCTTCCGAGCGTCGTATTCCTTATGACCGTCATATTCTTTGTGATCATCATATTCCTATGAACATCATATTCCTCATGGTCTTATAGTCCTCATTGATTATATATTGTATAATTGTTATTGGTATTTTATGCATTGTTGAAATATGGTGGGTGTCCTATATATGGACAGCATATGGTTGATTCTAGAAGGTGTCTGCTGATGTATTTAAGTTGTGTTGTGACATCATAGGCTGTAACGTCATAGACAAGGTGGCGGCGGCGTCGGGGCAATGTAAACAATAACACGGGGCAGTAGAAAGCACGTGCTGGTGGTGTGTTTGGTAGGGGAGAGCTCTCTGTCTGGTAGGAGTTTTTGGGTCTTAAGTCTTGTTGTGCTGTTGTTCTAAGGTGATTTTTGGAGTATACTGGAGTTGGAGAAATTGTACAGGTGGGTAGATTATTCATTTGTGTAAATAAAAGGGGTTAGGCTAGGCTAAAATTCAAACTGGTAGCAGAGCGTGGTTGATCAAAGATGCCTGGATCCGACAGTGAACAAAGGGAGACTACTAAATGGAGAAGGGAATGTCCTAGGTTTAGCGGGATACAAGAAGAATACAAAGAATGGAAAGGTCAAGCTGAAGATTGGCTATTGTTGTATGGAGAAGATACAAAATACCCGGCGATAGAAATGAGAATGAGCTTAAAAGGGAAAGCCTGAGAGCTAGTGGAAGCATTAGATAGAGATAAACTTACTGGTACAGAGGGTCCAAAGTTAATCCTAGAGAAACTAGATAAAGCCTATCTAAAAGACTCGGTAATGGAGAATTACGGCAGAATAAAAAGATACCTTCTAATAAGAAGAGAATCTAGTGAAAAGATGGTGGACTATTTAATTAGATGCGAGAAGGCAGCAACTGAGTGTGAAAGAGCAATGGGGAAAGGCACTTGAAGGACAAGTCAAGGGTTATCATGTAATAGAGCAAGCAAATCTCATGGAAAATAAAAAACAAATGTTATTATCAGCTTGTGGGCAAGAAAAGTACGGAACAATGTCGCAAACAATGAAAAGACTATTTGAGGGATTAGGGACTAAAGAGAAACGGGAATGGTGGGGGTCGTCAGAAGGCAATGCCAGTTCTGGGAAGGGAGGGAAAACCAGAGATATCAGGGAAGATGGAACCTAGGAAGAGGAAGTAGATTGGTCCATAGCATTGAAATGGGTAGTGAGTGCTAGGAACTGCTTAATGAATAATGGCGGTTTCTCTCCCAACCAATTAGTATTTGGAAAAAACCCTTCACTGCTTAACCTAATGGGAGAAGAAAGTTCAAGTCCTGCAAGCAGAGAAAAAGGGATGACCTTACAGACCTTATAGACCTTACATCTTGTTTGGGTTGCCCCAGGTCCCTCAGTGTGAGGCACCTCTAATGTCTACCAGAGAGTTGCTAGTACATCTTCCGGTATATTTTGCATCTTCCAATCTTGGATGGTCTGGGATGCAGAGGGTATGGTAAGGGACACACTGAATGCAATGCACAAGGCCAGAGAAGCATTTATAAAAAATGAGTCTTGTAATAAAATAAGAATAGCGTTAAACAAAAAC
>NC_061094.1:34247170-34289661 GCF_015104395.2 Macrobrachium nipponense
TAGCGTTAAACAAAAACATCAGAGAACATAAATTGAAGAAGCAGTGGTAGGAAATGAGGTATTCTATAAGAGGGAAAATGAAAATGAATGGAGAGGACCTACTCAGGTAGTGGGAGTATCGGGGAAAACAATAATAGTCAAACATGGGGATTCTTTAAGAGAAGTAGCTAGGATACATGTGATAAGGATTCAACAACGATCACCAGATACAGAAGAGATATCGGCTAGAATAGATAAATCCCATGGTGTGAAAGGTAGATCAGATGGCCCAAATGAAGGGAAAGTAGATTGGCAAGAAGGAGAGGAGATAATAGTAGGTGGGAGAAGGAATGCAGACACAGAAGAGACTATAGAAAGAGAGGTGATAGAGGAAACAGTGGAAGATAACAGGGAAAGCGGGTCAATAGAAGGCGAGGAAATGGAAGAGATACCAAAATTCAAAAAGGGAAATAGTTAGAGCTATAACCAACGATACAAGACAAGTAGAAGAACGGACTATATTAGGTCTTGCAGGAAAAAGATCAAGCCAAGCATGGGCTGATTCGTACAATGTACAAGACTCACAGTCAGGTGACAAAAGGTGGGTAAACTTGAGGGATTATAGTCAGGTAGAAAAAATTGAAGATGAAGAGGAGGTGTTGCTGGGATTTGAAAATAGAAGCATAATGGAAGCTAAAGAAAAAGAACTTCAAAGTTGGAGAGATAACCAGGTGTATGAGGAGGTAAATGATGTTGGACAAAAAGCTATATCTACAAGATGGATATTAACTGGAAAGATAAGAGGGGGGGAAAGGATATGTAAAGCAAGATTGGTAGCTAGAGGGTTTGAAGAAGAGATGGCAGAGTGGGAAAAGGACGCTCCCACATGCAATGCTGAAATTTTAAAATTCTGTCTAACCATAATAAAGGTGAAAAATTGGAATTGTTATGCACTGGATGTCAAAACTGCATATTTACAAGGTGACGAGATACAAAGTGTATTTGAAGCCACCAAGGGAAGAGGTTGGAGGGGATTATGGAAGTTGAAGAAAACCATCTATGGGCTCAAGGATGCAGCAAAAGCATGGTATTGTAAAGTTGTGAACATAGTGAAGGAAGCTTCAAGGTGAGAGAAGTAGACTACACCCTAATATATTCTTTTGGAAATAGGACAACAAATTGAATGACATTTTGTGTACACACATAGATGATTTTTGCTACGGAGGAACTGAAGGATTCTTAAAGGAAACAATTGGGAAATTGAAAAGGAAATTGCAAGTAGGAGAACATGAGAGTAAAAGGTTCAAGTGTATAGGAGTAGTAATAGAGCAGAAGGACAATAGATTTTCCCTTAATTAGTGGCAGTATATAAAATCCATAAGAGAACCAGAGGCTAGAAGATATACGGGTAATAGTGTGCTAGAACAAAAGGAGTTAACTGAGTATAGATCAGTGGTAGGACAGCTGAATTGGGTATCACTACACACGATGCCAGTTAGCAAATTAAGTAAAGCATTTAAAGAAGGAACAACTCAGCATTTGAAGAAGCTTATTAAATTGTGAGAAAAACTAAGAACATGATGGGCGAAGTTACAATAAGTGAGATGGAAGAAGAAAGGATTTATTGGGAAGCCTGTGCAGACGCTTCATTTGGAAACATAGAAGATGGCCATACTCAACTGGGTTATATTATTTCCTTGACAGATGGGAAGAGGAGAAGTCCCATATGGTGGAAGTCTAGGAAATCCAGGAGTGGCAAAATCCACCATTGAGGCCGAAGCCCTGATTGTTGGGGAAGCTGTAGAAGGATTGATATATTTCAAGCATTTGTGGGAAGAGGTAGTAGGAGGGAGAAATTTAGAAGCCTTGGTTAACACTGATAGTAAAACACTAATGACCGCCATCAAATCGAGCACTGGTGTAAGTAGCAAGAGATTAAAAATAGATATTGCCGCAATAAGGGAAACCATTGAATCCGGGGAAATAAAGGAGGTGAGATGGATAAAAGGAAAGGAGCAAGTGGCTGATGTATTAACTAAAGCAGGAGTTTCAGGGGAGTGTATTAGAAATTATGTAGAGGGTAAAGAGTTGGAGGATGAAGGAAATTAAGAGGGGACTAGGTTAGGAAACAGTCGGAGGGGAGGAAGAAAGAGATGAGTGTGATTATATATTGTATAATTGTTATTGGTATTTTATGCATTGTTGAAATATGGTGGGTGTCCTATATATGGACAGCATATGGTTGATTCTAGGTGTCTGTTGGTGTATTTAAGTTTTGTGACGTCATAGACAAGATGGCGGCGGCGTCGGGGGGATGTAAACAATAACAGGGGGCTGGGGCAGTAGAAAGCACATGCTGGTGGTGTGTGTTTGGTAGGGGAGAGCTCTCTGTCTGGTAGGAGTTTTTGGGTCGTAAATCTTGGTGTGCTGTTGTTCTAAGGTGATTTTTGGAGTATACTAGAGTTGGAGAAAACGTACAGGTGGGTAGATTATTCATTTGTGTAAATAAAAGGGGTTAGGCTAGGCTAAAATTCAAACTCATGGCCATCATAGCTCTCATGGTCGTCATGCTTCCAAAGCCCTTCATAGCTCTCATGGGCGTCATGGTTCTACGACCGTCATAGCTCTACAGCCAACATGGTTATCACAACCTAGGCTATCACTGGACTGTCGACAACCTAAATGGCAACCATCTAGAGTTGACTGATCTAAACTACTGCCTAAGCTTTCTTATTTAAAATTTAACGAGCACACAACAGCATTGCCGCTTATCCTATGAGAAAATTCACATTTCTCAATAAGTGTGTGCTCCCGAAATGAAAGCGTATTATAATGATGCCACAGAAGACGAGAGGTTGGCAGCAGTAGGCTGTGACATCATGTCTATCGCCATTTTGATAGAGGTTTTGGCAATGACGTCATCACGCTTGATGGAAGCGTGAGGCTGTTGATGGTACTCTTGCAGCCAAGATCAAGAGACCCAAACTTCTGTGGCATTTCTACTTTTTACAAGGATGTGACAGTCCTGGCTTGAAGATGAAGAAGAAATTCTTCTTCTCATGGCACAAGGATCAGTCACAAAGTCCCTGATTCTAACCTTCTCCGACTCTTCACAGCCACACTAGACTAAGCTTCCATCAATCACTTGTTCAACAATTACAACTACTTCTTGTGCTTTCATATAATAGGGATGTGACAGTCCTGGCTCGAAGATGAAGAGCTCTTGGCTCGAGGATCAGCTCAAAGTCCCTATTCCATGATTAGCCGGAGAACGCACTGGTGTCAAAGTCACCTAAGCTTGTTGACCCCTAAGCAGAAGGAGACAGAGGAAAGGCTTGCGTCTTTCCCACTATGTGTTTGTTATATCTCCTAACACTTGCAATTTCTCTCAAAAACAATGTGCGTTCAAAAATTGCCAAATCCGAAAGCGTAGTTGTATAGTACTCTTGTACCTCAAAGAAGCGAAAATGGAAGCATGTCTCTGTGTAGGCCGCAGCTGTGAAGTGACGTCATGGCGGGCGCCCTGTTTATGACATCACTGAGCATCTTGAATACGAAGCCAGCAAACGACAAGAAGTGCAAGGCTGTTGTTATTCTTGTAGGCACAGCAACCTGACTCAAAAGGCTGCAGTGTTGCACTATCTGCTTCTCTACAGATGCTGACGCATTCGACCGCCATTCAGTGCATATCAGGATAGAAGGGACATCCATCATGTGGGACCCTGGATGGCAGCGCGATGTCATATAGCAAACCAACTGTCCTTCTTGGGTTGTTACTCCTGATAGACCTAACGCCGACCGCACACCTCCATCAACTCTGGCCACGTATCTGGAATGAAAACAAGAGGCGATGCACACCTCTCCCCGCAGGGAAAGGAGCACAATTAGTCATACTTACTTCCCAAAGCACATCCTGATACATCCAAGCTTTGGATTTACAGGCAAGCCATATGATATATATGAAAATCCAAAGAACAGGCAACGAATTAACTGTACCTGAAGAGTTTCTGCACCTACGACTTAGTACACGATGCATACCCAGACGTCAAAAGCGTCAAAGAAAATATTTGGTCATTTATCTGCTTCTTGTGATATTCAGGAAATCTCAAAGCATGAGAAGGCTTCCTGTTCACAATAGTGCCTGGGAATTCCAAACAACAGATTCAAAACAACAGGGGGCAAACTAAACTGGCTTTAAAAGGAAGGAAGCAAAGCATGTCCTCTCTTAATTAAAGGCGGTAAGAAAATAACTAACAGGGTCACAAGTTAAAGATGGGTTTGTGGGTGGCTCCACATGTCTCGTGACCAAGCACAGAGGCCAATAGTCCCTTGCATACACAATTATTTTCAACTTTACCGGTTTCCAGCTGGCGGTAAGTATTTATCCTAATGTTAAGACCGAAGGTTTGTTTCGTATATGAACAATCACAAATTCTTAGTAATTTGTATTTTTCCTAGCTTTACTTAACCCGAACTACTATCGTAGGAGAATCCTGGATGTCAATCCGGTACCGACCAGAAAAAACTGGTTATTCCCTCCTGACCCCCACCCAGGTACGTGCCCCAGGGTCGAAGAAAGGCCCTCGTGGAACCTCTCGAAGTGGGGCTACCTTAGAAGGTCCGGCCTTCGGGGGAGCTCCCAGGGGCCCTGGATGGTCAGTTCCAGGAGTCCGGGAACCAGTCCCTGTTGGTCACTGGGGGGGGCTGCGAGGGTCATGATGGTGCCTTTGGGGGTCCAGAGTCGGTTGAAGACCCCAAAGGGGAGATACGCGTAGAGGTTAGTTACAAATTTCAGTGGAGGTCTTTTTAATCATCTTGCCAACAGGAGAGATTGTGGAAAATTCTAATGATAAAATATTGGTTACATCAAGTAATAAAAATTGAGTCTTCCTACAAGGCAAGGATGGCTTGTCAACAACCCCCGACGAATAATTTTTTTCTTCAAAGTCTGGTGTCCCTAAATGGAGTCTAGATTTGAAACATTTTCTCCAACTCTCACCTTTCTTCAACACTTAATGCCAGAATTCACATCTCAAAATCTCTTTTCTGCATTATTTATGGGGTTTTCCTACTTATTACATTGCCCATCTTTAATTTTCATCCTTTTCCCCTCACTAAATCGGTCTTTACGATCTCGGTCAATTTTTTAGCTAATAGACCACACCTCTCACCTACTCTAATTGAAATATGATCTTTCAAATGCACTTTGGCACTGGATTAAAGTAGCCGTGCTTCAATTGTGTAGGTAAGTCTTTTACACTGTTCCACCTTTTCAATGCCTTTCTTTTACTGGTCTCTCAATAACAGCTTCACAATTAAAGGTAAATTAATTAGTCCACCATTTTGCCCTGCCGTTCCCCATTAATTTGGCATCTATCATGCCATATGTTACATTGATATTATTTTATGTATTACTGTACTGCATTTTGCTTGTACACTTCTCACTTGGGTACCTAACGACAATTTTTCTTTTGCTTCTTCCCCATCACCCTATCCTAGTGCTACTTTGAACATATTTTCATTCCAGCCTTCTATCTTTTATGATGAAAAAATAGGGAATTTGGTGCTTATCTTAGAGCAGCCCTAGAATACTCACTTTAAAATTAGCATTCAGGACAAGGTTTCATATGCAAATTTTGCTTTGCTTGACCACATTAGGTGTATGGGATGAAAGATATTCCACCCAACTCTTCCCTCCAGCAAATTTAGGCGTAGACAAGTACAGTACAAAAGTTAATTACACCCACCTCCTACAAATCTCTAACTGTAATCATAAATAGCCTTACTTCGTATGAAACAGGCCAAGCCACACCAACTCAAGAGTTGAGAGAGGATAGACCCACAGTGAATGAGCAACCAAGCTCCATGAACTCCAGGACAACACACTTTCTTATTCTTCGTGCCAACCTCCACCAAGAAAAGTGAGGCACTGAAAATTACAATAATGGGTTTGTAGAAAAGCATGTTCTTACAAACCCATTAGGAATCATTGCCTGAATTACAATTTAGGAGTGAGGACACAGGAAATAAGACCCCGAACATAGTATTAGGAATCCATTGACTAATGAACACCACTCACTAGGATGCCTTTCCAGTGGCGTTCTCACTACACATCCATCAAGACGCCTTTTCAGTGGCTGTCTGCCGATACCTGGGAATAGCTACAGGTTTGGCTGAGGGGCAACGCCCTTGGACTCCCTTCAACTACCAGACTGTCTACTCCCCGGTGTGAGGGAGCAGGGCAGCGACCTCAAGTCTAGAAGATCAGAAGGGCCAGATAGTCACCTCCTCTATCACAAATCCAGGAAGACGCCTTTCCAGCAGCTGTCTGTTGATACCTGGGACCAACAACAGGTTCGATCATGTGAAGGCGGCCATACACGTACGCAACTGGCACGAACTGGTCAGTCTTTACCGTGTATGGGGGCTATTTATGCCAGTCCTGTTGAGCCAGGCCTGTCCCGTCGTCCTTTCAGCATGTTTATCTGACTGACGTGTCGCGTTGCGGGTGTTGGGAAGGACTGAGACAAGTTTCAACATGTACAATACCTGCATATGAGCACTCAGACTCGATTGCCCTATTTCCTCACGGGAGTCAAAGCATTGCTGTTTTGAAAGGATGTCGCAGTCAGTCAAGTATTTACCTCACGATTTCATTCGTGATTTTTTGGACCTGTACAGAGCACTTCCATGCTTGTGGAAAATATGAAGTCCAGATTATTCCAATAAAGTAAAAAAGACAAGCAGCTTATGAGAAATTACTAGAATTATGTAAAAAAATCAAGATGCAAGCATAGATTTTGTGAAAGCCAAAATTGCCAGCCTTTCATGGTATCTTCTAATATAAATTAGTTTTACAATTTTGTAAAACATTTTAAAGGATAAATGTGACGATAAAAACATTAACATTCTTAAACGACTGTAAATTTCAATAGTAAAACTTTTGAGAGGAAATATGTCCATAGTGATCCATTTCACACCTTTTATCGATTCAAACTCATTCGTCTCCAGAGTCAACATAGATTCCTGTTATACGAAGTAAAGTACGTTTAAGAATGATACATTCCATATCACCTTGAGAGAGAAAGAGAGAGAGAAACATTCTGAAACGCAGGTAAACCTTTGGGTAGGTTAAATAAAATGAAAAAGCTGAAAAGCATATTGTATATTCAGAGGCCCTCACAAATTATAAAAATGGATTCTGTTACCCGATTACTGTACCTGAAGCAGTAATCAAGATTAGGAACACCCCAGTCATTATCAGCCGTTCTTACATAATTTCTATAATCTTCCGGGTTACTTTCCTTTGATTCTTTCAATTAAGTCGTATGGTAAAACACCTCTTTATTAGCCATGGTTTCACCCATACTTTATGATTTTTCTTGTATACTTCACGCTCATATCCGTCTTGCAGAAGTGCTATTATTATTATTGCACTAATCTTCCTTTTACTTAGTGCCATAATTTAAAAACACTCACTATATCAGGACACTACAGGACTGAAAGGAACACGGACACTGCATATTAACTCTGCCCTCTTTAGAGCAAGACACTGCATATCAACTCTGCCCTCTTTAGAGCAAGACATCTGCGTGTATGGGCAATACCCAAGCGGACTGGAGCGCGCTAATCCCAGCAGGACAAACCCGATGCCAGTTGTGTACGTGTATGGCCAGCTAAACTCCCCGACCTCCCTTGGACCTTCAGCATGTTTCTTCCCGGTGCGAGGGGGGGGGACAGTGAACTTTGTCTAGGAGAATCGAGGGACAAGTAGCCACCTCCTCCACTGCACAACATTTCACTGTTACATTGATAGATTCATGATAATAAAAATAACATGCTGGCAAAGGCATGGGAAGGACGTGATGAAGCTGGGTGCAGGAGCAAATGACCAAGATAGGAGGGCTAGTAGGAGAGAACTGAGAACTGGCATTAGGTTTGGGAGGTGGGAGGTGGGCAGGAGTCAGAAGGTGACATAAGAAACATGTAGTTTTTGTATTGAAGTATCAGAGCAAATCTGAGTCTAATATTGCAAGGCACTGTGCTTTTATTCTCTGATTTTTAGCGATAAAAGAATAAAACACATATTTACAAATACATGAAATAGCATTTCATATATATTCATATATATATTTTAAAATAATGTTTATCTTCTAAAATAACAAATTTATATCAAAGTTTTCATATTAAAGTATCAAAACAAATTACAAATAACCAATTAGTCAAAAAGAAATCATTAGTAGAATTAACAGGAATTCAAAGTAATGTAATCCAATCCAGTAACCGATTATGCGTCCCACTAATTGACTTGAGTGGTATGCAGAGGCCATGCAAGCCTTCTCTGTAACATTCCAAACTACTACCGAAGCAAAAAACCCCGTAGTTTAATACTCTACGGACGAGAACATAGAAGCCCAAGAAACCTGCAGCCAACCATTAACACCATCTTTCCTACAACATTTCAACCTCCACACTTTCAGTCTCTGCAAATTAAAGTGATAAGTATTGCAGGCACAGTAAACAAATCAAAATGTGTTGGCCTAAAAGAATGTCTTAACATTCACAAATTACTTCCAAGGTAATTATATTTATCAGCTGCTTGAGACTAGCCTATGGCTGGTAAACAAACTCACAAAAGCCAAGAATGACCTAATGGAATGATTTAACATTCAAGAATTACTTTTAAAGGTAATTATTTATTGGCAACTTGCACATAGCCTAATCCCGGTAAATCAATAACAAGCACAAATATTAGGATAAGGGAAAATCAATAACAAGCACAAATATTAGGATAAGGGAATGGTATAACATTTGAGAATTACTTTAAGGTAATCATTTCCCGTCGCCTAGCGAATAGCCTATGTCCCTTGAACGATCACAAATGCAAAAGAATTGCCCTATTTGAATGGCGTTACATTCAAGGAATACTTTTAAGGCAATTATTAACTGGTGATTTGCACGTAGCTTAAGCCCGGTATGAAAAACAAAAATGCCAAAGTTTTGGTCTGAAGGGTCAGTGTAACACTCGAGAATTACTTAAGGTAATTAACCGGTGTTTTGCTAATAGCCTATAACCAGTAAACAAAATAAACAAAAGACAAGACTCATCCTGCTCAAAGGCTATAAATGCGTTCCTGTGGCTGTTATTAATATTATTATAAAGGATTAGTTTATCCAGACCTCTGAGCCTCACAGAGGCTCTTCTTGGGCTGGTCCGGTGGTTGTATAACTCCGAAATCTGTCGATATAACTCTTAAATAAGAAAAAGCTGCTGTAAGCACTCGAAGCACTCAATGTTTACTTGAGCACGGCAGAAAACAGAGTGAAGTGATTAGCTAAGTTCTTCCTAGTTTTGCCGTTGGGAGATGGCACTGTATACCTACGTACACTGAGCAATCGAAGCGCTACCCGCAGAATCTGAATTTAGGCTGCCATTACATGGAAACTAATATAGCTTATTTCAAGTGCTTGGTAATTCACATGTGTAAAACACAGATTTTAATGTAGGAAAAACCTATTTTTGGTAGCTACTGAGAGTCCTCAAACCCACCCACTTTTCCTGATGAAAAGGCTGGGACTGGGGTGAGCATTTATCTTGCACAGACCTGGCATGTAATGAAGATGGCTGAAATATGCTGTTGTCACATCTGGGTAAGCGAGACGTAGAAAGCCAAGGTGGTCATTGTAAGACAAGCGATACAACACTCTTGTCCTGAGTCCTTTATATTCTGTCACTGTGCCAACAAGCACTATTTAGGCTGACACCAACCACACGAGAATTTTTTGTACTGTAAATGATTGGTCGGCCTTATGGAGAGCTGGGAGGACCGTAGAGCATAACTCCTTTGAGGACTCACAGCAGCTACCCAAAATAGGTTTTTCTTATGTCTAAACTGGTTTCTCAAGAATTGTTAGGTTTCCAGTTTGATGCTTTATGCATGTCCTTTTCAGCTTTCCAATTTCTGATTCTATTTTCACTTGCACTTTTTTGTGTAAATAATTTTTTCCTTTCACAACTTTTGTTTGTGCTCATACTTGCTACCCATATTGCTAGGTTTTCTTTGCAATTTTTTTTTCTTCTTTTTTTAGAAAAGTTGGCAGGCATTATGTCTTACTTTTTTGATAAAACATCTCTCATAAACAACTCACTCTTAAGTATTACAGAGAACAACTTCAGCAAATAAAATACTAAAGCAAGCATCTCTCAAAACCACCTCACTCTTTAAATGTTAATAAAAACATTTTAGCAAACAAAATAATAAAGCATCTCTCACAACCATTTTGCCCCCAAGTGTTACTAAAAACATTTTTTGCAAATAAAATTGGATGTGGATTCAGAATTGATATGTTAACATACTCCTACACCAGGTCAAGTGGCAGGGGACTGTCGGGTACTGGTTTAAAACTTGGCTAACTACCGTGCCTAGTTTAAAGACCAGGTTTGCACATGCAAGTGATATTGATATATCTTGTTCCCTAATAAGTGTTCTCAAATTTTTTCATGTATTCTTTAACCCTTAATACTTGGTACTCCATCTTTCTCTGGTATTTCCTCTATTCTGTTTGATTACATTACTCATTTGTCTGATGTGACAAGTTTGGCTGGGCTTTATTATTTTTATATTCCCTTTCATAGAGCTAAACTCATTCACATAAATATTAAACTGATGTGATAAATATATCAGTGTACTCATTTACAAGGAACAGAAACCTCGACTGTTAACAAACTTCTTTATTACTTTATGAGATTTAAACACAAAGTTGCAGGTCTTCTTTTCAGACATAAATAAAAAGTATAAACATTCCTGCACGTGACCAGTATCTACGCTTCATCTTTAAAGTGACAAGAATTATTATATTTACCACAAGGAACAGTTACGAGAGAATTTGTCAACACTCACCCACAAGATAAAACATTTTAAGGCCACAAGTTGTATCTGCAAACAATAAGTAAGCTTGGCAAGAGAATATTTGATTTTGCACTGTATGGCAATAAAAGCAGTGATTGGTCACCATGGAAGAAAAACCATTATGACACCAAACCAAATTAAATATTAAAAAAAAAAAGAAATCTTCAATCCAAGCTCAAATACAATCAGGTATGGTGCTTAAAACACTATGTAGAAAGGATGGAACTTGTCTTGTAATCACCCACTAAGGAAGTGTATGTCAATTCATGATTATGTAAATTAGAAATAAGCTGCTTACACTGCCCAATGGAGGGTGCTGACAGTCAAGCACACTCTTAACTGCATACTAATATTTGACTCTAAAAACAATACCAAATTGTGTCAAATAACAAAAATGTACCCATATACTTAAAATGACCATACACTATATGAATAATTGATGACGAAATAAACGCTACTTAAATGGAGATATGAATTCAGAAAGAAAAAAGGAAGTTACACAGTAGAAGTCAATGATATTACAATAAAATTAAAAAAAAACTTAAATTAACCAAATTATTAAAGTTTTGACAAGAATATCTCCCATAAATGAAATGGTCGATAGGAATCAGCCATCAAATGCTTGGCTGCTTAACTTACACATGAACATCACTAATATATAACCTTATATTCAAATCCATGAAAGGAAGAAATAAAACAACTTCCTTTCTCCTTTCTATCAATTATTGCCACCAACTGGATAAAGAACTGCATTAGATCATTGTAATCTGCTTTGATACTCCAAGATCTCAAACTTTTAAAAAACAACCACAACTATAAAGAAATTGGTGTATAGGGGAAAAAAAGGGGGGCATATATTTCTTTATGAGAATGCTGACAGCCCAGCATCCAGAAAAATATATATACAATCTCTTTAATAGGCTGCATTTTGGCAATCACAGGCAACTCCAGCAATGACAAGCTAAAATTTTCTTCCATTTAATTATTTTTTTTTCTTTTTATCCATAAAACAATGGAATTTTATATACAAATGAAATTTTTGTAAGCCTAATGAATATTAAATGTATTCTAAAAGAACAATACACTACATAAAGTCGTCATATTCAGCTCCATAATCGTTGCCTATATCCTGTAAAGGAAAAAAATTTGTTAATAGAATAAATTTACAATTTTTTTTAATCAAACACTACTAATGCTGCAATTTAAAAAAACCAGTTCATGAAACAAATAACAGTAATGAAATATTTGCATAATCCCAGGCGGTATTCCTGTATGGCAGTGTTGTGAATATTAAATGTTCAAGTATGAAAAAGTAGCAGCTAAATATTTTATTGTAACATTAAATTCCTCCCCAATTATACTATTTTCCATAAAATAAAATACTGTATATAATGTTAGATATCTAAAGACGAATTTTATGGCCTAAAATTTTGAGGCTGAACATTATAATAATTATGAGGCATAGTTTTGGAAAAATGCAAGTTTGGGAATAGGCTAAGCCTAGGCTTTGGATTTCCTGACAGTTCATATTTATATGCTTCACAATTTTTATCATTAGCCTTATGGTTCACCTGACAATTACTATACTTTAGTGTTTCAGAACAAATACCGTGGTCAGAGGCAGAGTAGTTATACAAACTTTTGATGAATGACCAAATTTGAAACAGTTGAAACATTGAATAGGTTTTGGGAGGAAGGGTCTTACTTGTACTCTTTCATTTTCAAATATTACATAGGATGGAACGTTAGTCTTCAAAGGTCAAAATGTTCATATTAGCAATGGGTGTTTTTTTCACTTTCCACTGTCAAGCATTGGGTGTCTTTTTCACTTTCCACACTGTCAATGGGCTCATTTCAAGGATCTCACTTTCTGTGAACTCATATAATCTTTGACAGAATACATCTCAGCCATAACTAAAATTCAGGTGGCGTCTGATTATTAATATTAAAAGGATCATCTGAAGATAAAAGTTATAAGCTAAGAGCACTACTTTGGAAAAATTTTATTTGTAAAATTAAGCAGTATAATAGAAAATTAATTATGGAGAAGGAAAGAGACAAACAAGAAATAATTACATCGAGAAAAAGTTAAGAACTAAAACAAAAATACATTACATGAATAGTACTTACAATGATTGCTCCTTGTGCAACATTTAGTTTTGGTTTATTTCCCTTCTTCTTAGACTTAGGCTTACTTGCTTTTACCTTTTCATTATATAAGGAATTGAGGACAGATGATACTCTTTTGACTTCTTCCATTTCAACTGTTAAAAAAACATTTTTTTCTTAAAATAAATGTACAATTTATATAAAATATTAGAAAAATGTCAGATTGATTGTTGTTTATGAAAACTGCAGATATATGAAAATGATAAAGTAAAAAACCAAACATTTTCAATAAACATCTAACCAAAGTATTTCCCTAAAAAACTGTTAAATCTGAAGAATACATATGCTCTACTGAGAAAGCGTCCTTTGAAAATTATTAACAATGCCATTACAATACACTGAATTACACTTTACAATACACTAAATTACACTTTCCAAGTAGTTTCAAGGTATTATTCTCTACAAGGCTTTGTAAGACAAAACTCTAAAATAACTACACTTACCAAGTAGTTCAAGGTATTATTCTCTACAAAGGCTTTGTAGGACAAAACTCTAAAATAACTAGAAAAACACAAGGATGGTGTTAGCAGTCAAATGTTGTTGCCTAGGTCCTTCACATATGCAAATGTTATTGGCTTCTTAAAATACATGACTTCCAAGTATATTTTGTTCATACACATTAAAAAACCAGATAAGTGACAAAAAGGCTGAATGACATGTAATTTTCACTGAGGAGAAATAAAGTACAAAGAACTTTACCAAATCCTTATTTATACTTAAAAAGTCTACCAAATAAAAAAATAAACAAAAAAGTCTACCAAAAAAAAAAAAAAAAACTAAAACATGCAACTGGACCAGAACAGCCAGCACAACTTACGATTTTCACACAGATCTCTACTAAGATCTTCAACAAAATTGACAAAGAACGGTCGTTTCTCTAAACGATCTGTCGATCTAATCTTATTCACTAATGCTTTTCTGAAGGACTGGAGCCCATCACGATCTGACAAGTCAATTTCATCCAAAACCTTATTTTCTGCAATGTTCAGATCTGTGAAGTAAATGAAAATTGGCATAAAAAGATAAATAAAGAATAATTCTACAATGCAATTGCAAGTAGTCTGATTTACAAGTTATCTAATATTTTCCTTAATGACAACATAATTACAACAGCTGGTGTTAATCTTCAAGAACATTATTATTGAACCTTACGAGAGTAAGTCTGTTGTCTGTGGATGGCTAAAATAAACCTGTTATTCTAATTTGAATAAGACATAGTATACAAATTTTAAAGGTACAGCACAATAAAAAGGTAAATAATTGCAGTAATTGCATGCATTATTACTCTTCTGGTATTGATAACCTCTCTTCTCTTACATATGTTTTGTACCTTAACTTGGCTTAAGAGTAACTTTTGTTCTTGCTTAGTCCTGATCAGAGATTTTCATGACTTTTCTATTATACCTAAAAAATTAAAACAGGCATGTTAAAAGGGTTTAACCAAAAAAAAAAAAAAACCTTACTCCCACAAGTTTATCATGCTCAAACACTCAACAACCATTTGTTTTGATTTGTGTACTGACTGCAAGACAATTGTTATTCCATATCTTTAATATCTCCTTTATTATAGTGTTTAGTTTTCCTTTTGAGATTGAAAAAAATTCTGCTGCATAGCCTACATCCAAAACTATCGGTCTTGAAACTGCATCAGCTGTAGCCCCATGCATCTACCAACTGAGATGCTGGCAAAGAAAATTCTAACAAAAAACAGCTGGTTTAAACTATATATACTACAAGGTAAGTTCTTCAAGTTCTTTGGTTTGTTGGTACACTGGATCCCCCGCCTATTCACGGTTCCGGATTCACAGATTTTTCTGTGGAACATATAGTATACAGTTTGACCACCGGTAATCATGGGGATGCGTACCACAAACCCCCCCCCCCCCCCCACAAAGTGCATTTAAGTCATGAAAATTATACCTCCTTGACTTGGGATCACCTTGACATGGTGAGAGGGCTCTTGAGCCCCAAGAAATTGTTCCCAGGTTTAAGTACAAGAGTCCTATATATCATTATATATTTCATTGGGTTAATTTTGTGGAATTTTCCACTTTTGCCAACATTTATTGGACCTGATAAATAGGAAAAGATATCATAGCTGGGATTGAGTTTACATAAAAAGCTAAATGGTGGGAACTGTGGTAGGACCAGAAACTACCCCATAATGTTTGGACCCGAGATATATTAGATTGATAGCTCAAGGGTGGAACTATTCTTTAGGGCTGGACCAAGGATACAATTAGGATGGGGATAATTGTATTCTTGTAAAACTCTACTAATGTTGTGCCATCCCCTGTGGGGTAGGGTTGGGACACAGACAGTTGGGAGACGGTTTTCACTTGTGGCACTGGTGGAAGAGTATACTCCATGAAAGGCTGATGATATGTTTTTAAGGTTTCCAGGTTTTTTTTTTTTTATCTCAAATCTTTATGGCTAGTAATTATAAGGATTCGAGTACCCTTGGCCCCTCTGATGGTGATGTTGTATGGCAGATGATGACCTCTGGACCAAGTTGTGAATGACTTGCAATATCTCCATTGACGAAAAAATTGTAAATAATGTAAGTCGTAAATATAATTGGAATATATATAATTTAGACTGAAGGCCATGCACTGGGACCTATAAGGTCCTTCAGTAGTGAAAGGAAAAATGAAAGTCAGGTAACACCAAGAGAACCTCGCACTTGCACAATGAAAAAATTGTTACAATAAGGTAGAAAGTAAGAAGGAAGAAAGAGAACATGAATGGAGGTACACTAAAAGGAATGAAAGGGGGTGCAGCTAGGGGCCACAGTGATGCTGAAAAGATCCTTAAGTAATACATACAGTGCACCGCATGAGGTACACTGATGGTACTATACCCACCATGGAGAATGTAGGTAATGCTGACAAGACCACAAATCCAGTGGTACATGGTCCTGATAAGAAAAAGAATCCAGAAATTGAAGTTTCTAGTTCCACATCACACAGCTAACAAAATATAATGTTCTCCATCTTCCTTACCATTGATACTGATTATGAAATCATAACCAGAATGTTTTCATGTCACAGAGTAATTAAGGAAATTAAGATGAATTTTAGGAATGAAAGTGAGAAAGGGAGGCTTGGATCTTTCACAAACAGTGAAGAGGCCATCCATGCCATGCAGGTTGCAACTCTCATAACATCAAGCTAAATAAATCTAACATTAAAGGGGCCCTCTGTGAGAAGGCTCCTTAGAAATAAGAATCTTATAGACCTCATGAATAGTATGCAAAATATCCTGCAAAAACTGAATTGAAAGGTGTAAAAGAAAGGAAACCAGAACCCTCAAAGTGGCTTCTGGCAAATGCTAAAGTAGAAAATTAAATATTTTTTCCTACATCCGCGCGGTAACTGCCGAAAAAATCAAAATTTTTTCGTCCGATTGTCGTAATGTTTGCACCATTTTAAATTAGCCGTTACACAAAGTTTTATATATGAAAATGTGTGCAATTTCATGTAGAATACAACAATAAACAACCCATGGTTGTAGCTTTATCAGTTTTGAAATATTTTCATATAAATAATGATGTGCCAAAATTTCCACCTTCTGTCAACTTTGACTCTACCGAAATGGTAAAAAAACGCATTTGTAAGCTAAAAATATTACATTCTAGTAATTTTCAATCATTTACCTTTATTTTGTAACAAATTAGAAGTCTCTAGCACAATATTTCGATTTATGGTGAATTTATGAAAAAAACTTTCCTTAGGTCCGCGCGGTAACTCTTACGAAAAAATCATAAATTTTTTTGTCCGATTGTCGTAATGTTTGCACCATTTTAAACTAGCCGTTACATAAAGTTTTATATATGAAAATGTGTGCAATTTCATGTAGAATATAACAAAAAACAACCCATGGTTGTAGCTTATATCAGTTTTGAAATATTTTCATATAAATAACAATAAATAAAAAAAATCGACCTTCAGTCAACTTAAACTTGACCGAAATGGTCGAAAACTGCAATTGTAAGCTACAACACTTACAGTCTAGTAATATTCAATCAATTACCTTCATTTTGCAACAAATGGGAAATCTCTAGCACAATATTTCGATTTACGGTGAATTTTTTAAAACTGCTTTTTTTTACGTCCGCGCGTTACGAATTCATGCATGCATCATATTGTGATAATATTTTCTCTGTGTTGCTTTGATCGTTTTACAATTTGTTATATACCAAAATCATTGCAATTTAGTGAACAATACAACAAAAAAATAATTAACTCATTAGCTTTAACCGTTTTGCTCTCAGCGCGATTTCTATAGAATTATATATGAAATTTTTTTTCGTACTGTCATACATTTCAATATTTATATATGATAATGATATTTTTTTTCATTTCTGATGGTTGCATACTAAACTTCAGGCAAAAAAAAAAAAAAAAAAAAAAAAAAAAAAAAAAAAAGTGAACTCGCAATCTTGAAAATTAAGCGTGCTCTGATTTTTAAAAAAAACTTCTTTTTCCGCTTCGGCGCTCACTCATGAACGCCGCCGGACCCCCTTCATTCTCTAAAGAAGAGAGCGAAGGTGAAGTTTTCCCAAAGGAAGACTTCTATGGTGATAACAGGATCCCGAAGACGATAGTTCAAGCCAAACTGGATGTTCACACCTGTTCTTCTCTATCCCAGGGTTGGCCACCCTACTACGGTGACGGACTGTCAGGTCCATCCAGGCTGAGCCCCTCCCGAGATATTCTTCCCTCAGCAGCAGTACTTCCTTCGAACGCTAGGAATTCAAGCATTCAGCAAGATTCCCGATTATCGTAGTAACAATTATCTGAGATTCTCGTCTTGCCCACTCTGGACCGTGGTTTCACCCAAGTGTTTGCAGATCGTAGAAGACCAGAACACTCGGAAGAGTGCTAGAAACTCCGAAGAATTCTAAGCGCTCGGCGAAACCCCCTCGAATTCGTCAGACGATCATTGGGTGGTGCTCCTCCCGATTCCCATAGAAATCGAGGATAGGGCAAGATCCTTCCTCAACGACGGGGACTTACATCCGGTAGGACCCGAAGGTCCCTCCAGGAACACAGTCCCTGACACGGATTCCTATGGAGAACGCTCTGCAGGATCCCTCCCCTTCCCGTCGCAGCCATAGGGAGAGAGGGAATGGGGGAGGAAGATTGGACGCTCTCGCTCGCCTTCCCAGTGGAACTAGCACCCAGAGAAGCGAGTACGGGCAGCCACCGCTCCGAGTCTAGGAAAACGTTACCGTCTGGAGAAAACGTTTTCCCGAGGAGGGTTACGAAACTCATACTGTAGGCTAAACTTCTGCCGCCACCGTGACCGTCATCTAGGTGGGGCTGAGCGTGCACCTGACAGGAGAGAGCTAATACTGTCCTCCGACGTGTCCCAGTCCTCGTCGAGGTCGAAACCTCTCAAGAGGATCGAAGGGGGAGCCCACCCCGGTCTCTACATGCGTGGGCCAGTGGGACCGTCACGTGAAGAGCGGTGATGGTCACTCGGAGAGTCTGGGAACCGTCATTGTCCTCGCCAGCCCCCACGATCTCCTCCAACCACTTGAGCGAGGATCTGTTGGTCCCAAGACCGAACCAGGCTCGTGGCCGGACCGTAAGAAGTACATTCATCACAGTCACTCCTGTTTGCCTCGTTCCTCCTGGTGTACCCTGAGGAGGTTGAAGAGACAGGTGAGGGAGACCTGACGCTCCTACCCTGCCTACTAGCAGAACCAGTAGGCTGGGAGGACTGCAGGCGATCACCAACCCCCGGTGGCGATCGAGCTGCTGGTCTGGACCAGCGGTCTGCTTGCAGAGAAGCGCTGGACCAAGGACGGAGCATCTGTCTCTTATGTCAGGAGAGCTACTACGAGCACTCCTCCCCTGCCTACCAGCAGAACCGGTAGGCTGGGAGGACTGCAGGCGATCACCAACCCACGGTGACGATCGAGTTGCAGGTCTGGACCAGTGGTCTTCTTGCAGAGAAGTGCTGGACCAAGGACAGAACGTCGGTCTCTTACGTCAGGAGAGCTGCTACGAGCGCTCCTCCCCTGCCTACCAGTAGAACCGGTAGGCTGGGAGGACTGCAGGCAATCACCAACCGTGGCGATCGAGCTGCAGGTCTGGACCAGCAGTCTCCTTCTGGAGAAGCGCTGGACTGAGGACGGTAGTGTCGGTCTCGTCCATCAGGGGAGCTGCTACCAGTCGTGCCAGCCGTCCGGTCCCAGTGGGAGCGACAGTCAGGTGACTGGTAGTGTCCACTAACACGGTGAGAGAGATTGCCATGAGAGTGATTGCCGGTCTGGCGTGAGTCGCCTGAGCGACTGCCCCCAGTCTTCCGCTCCGTGCCTGGGTCCTGGCAGCGAGCAGGCTCAGCTGCCTGGACCCTGGCTGCATGGTCACCCGCAGGTGACCGTACACTCCGTACCTCTCGCAAACGAGCACAAGACGGTTCCCGTTGCCGAGGCAGAGCTTCTGGCGCCAGGAGAAGAGGTACCAGTGGTAGCCGGTACCCCTCCGGTCCCAGTCTTCTTCTTCTTCCTTGCGGAAGGAGAGACGGGCCCCGTTCACATGGGAACAGGAGGACCAGCAGAAGCCCCAACTATCCCACCAGTGTGGGACAGACCAGACCCTTAGAGGTCTCTGAGCGAGACTTCTTAGGGGGGGAGGAGGCCACCTTCTTCTTTCTTGGCTGCGGAGTTTGGAAGTCGAAGGAGAAGAGGCGGCTGCAGACCACGACGAAGACGATGACACCTTCCTTTTCTCCTTCATCAGCTTCCTCAGGACCACCATCAGGTCCTCCATCCAGGACGGAGTTGGGGCAGTTGCAGTAGCAACACGGCCCAACTGCACCTGTCTGGAGGGACCTGCAGGAGCAACAGTGGAGAGAACGCTTCCTCGTCGAGCGTCTGCCACCACCGACTGGTCTGGGTGGGGCCGAGCATGCACCTGACAGGAGACAGCCAATACCGTCCTCCGACTCTTCCAAGTCCTCGTTGAGGCTGAAACCTCTCTGGAAGAAAGAAATTAATCAAAAGAAGGCTTGATGGCTCGCCTCCACCGGTCTCTGCGTGCATGGACCCGCAGGAACGTCATGTCAACCCTGGGTACCGGACGATCACTGCGAGAGTGATCGCCGGTCTGGCGAGAGTCACCTAAGTGACTCCCACCATCTTCCGCTCTGTGCCTGGGTCCTGACACGGTGAGCGTTCTCAGCAATCTGGACCCTGGCTGCAAGTTCACCCATAGGTGACTGTACACTCGGTGACACTCGCAAGCAAGCGGCTGAGACGGTTCCCAGTCCGGAGGTGGAACCTCTGCAACCAGGAGACGAGGTACCAGCGGTTGCTGGTACTTCGATGGTCCCAGTCTTCTTCTTCCCTGAGGAAGGAGAGACGGGCCCCGTTCACGGAGGAATGGGAGGACTAGCGGAAGACCCACCTGTCTCACCAGAGCGAGACACACCCTTAGAATTCCTGTGACAAGACTTCTTAGGGGGGGAGACCATCTCTTCTATGGCAAAGCCTTAAAAGTCGAAGGGATGGAGGCATGAAAATATGATGATCTCGAAGAGGAGGATGACGACACTTCCTCCAATTCTGCCAGACTTCTACCATCAGGAGAAGATAAAACATCAAGGGGCCGCGACAGCTTCGTCCAGTGACATAACTCCGGGGTAGTAGTGGTAAATGAATATGACTACCAGCAGGGGATCAGTAAACACACTCGAGGATCGGTATCGCAACATGCTACGAGTCACAGGTACAAATCCAAGGTTAGGATAACCAATACGAAGAGCTATCCAACCAATACTGCTGTAAACACAACCACCACTGTCAGTCTGCAAAATAAGGAAAAAATTATTAAAATAATGAGGATACTCCTCACGGATCCAAGGGCACCGCCCTCCGAAGTGAGAGGAAATCCCCTAAACATCAACACCACACGCCCATTCTTCTACCTTCTTCCGATAATAAGTGAAAGGACGAAGGAGAAGAGAAATTACCATAAAAACAAAACACGGACAAACCTATGAAGCTCCCTCGGTAATTCCCAAGCGTAAGCATAATTTTCGGATGAATACATGTCTCATTACAGGATCAATATCACTCACAATAAATACATGTCTCATTACAGGATCAATATCACTCACATTAAATACATGTCTCATCCTCTCGTCAAATACATCTCTCGTCCTCATGCCGGTCTGAACCAATGAGGACTGAACCAGTGTTAAAAGGCAAAAGAATGTAAATATTATGTTGGTATACCTTTGCTGCTGACTCATAACACAACTAGAGGGGCAGTTATAAAGGCTATTACAAAAAATGGGTTTGTATATTAATTGAAAAACAAGGACAAACATTTGTTTAGTATTATCAAACACCGTATATACACATTATTTTAAAAAACAAAATATACCAAAAGGATCCCACCGGGAAAAAAGATCGACCAGTCAGCCGGAGCTCACGAACACACGTCTTCATCGGAAGACGGCTGAAAGCAAAGTGGAGTGTTTACCTCCGGGCAGGCTAGGCCTGCCCCACAGTAGTTACTGCCTAACCACCTTGTTCAAGATTCAACAGCAGTAATTCCAGCTACCCCGTAAGCAATTCCTTATGTAAAGGACCGAGGGTTTGTATTACGTGTCGGAACAAACCCCGTTTACGACACCAATCACAGTAGATCGCCCATTTGCCTTGGTAAACCACGGAGGTCGACTTTCTGAGACTGCTGGACATATGCCCTACTGTTCTCTGAGAAAAGCCTCTCACTCAGAGATGCTTGATAGCCTCCAACCATGAAGAGACAGGGATTCTACTGACTGGTGGAACCTTTCCGCATGCGGCTGACACAGGAACCTCTGACAATAATGACAGCAGATCTGGGAACCATTCTGCCTGAGGCCACAGAGGGGCTACCAAAGTTATCCTGAGACCCTGTAAACTCATTAGCCTGTTCAGAATTTGATGGATTAAACAAAACATAGGGAAGGCATACACCTCCAGGTTGCCCCCGGGATGTTGGAATGTGTCCTCTGTTAACGCTAAAGGATCTGGGACCACTGAACAAAATATCTCCAGCTTCCTGTTGAAGTGAGTCGCAAAAAGGTCCAGCATGGGTCTCCCCCAAACCTGGAAGAGCTTGTCTACTACCACTTAATGAAGGGACCACTCTGTGCCTAGGATCTGATCTCGATGACAGAGTTTTTCTGTGAGCACATTCTGTTTGCCTGGGATATACCTGGCTGAGAGCTCTACCGAATTGCTGACTGCCCACTGGTGAACCTTGATGGTCAAGGCGTGAAGATGACGAGAAACCAGGTCTCCCAGCTTGTTCACATAGGCTATCACTGTGGTGTTGTCCAACATGAAAACGACAGAGTGACCTTCTACCTTCTCCTGAAACTCCTTCAGACCCAGGAAGACTGCCTTCAACTCCAAGACGTTAATATGTTGCTGTTTGTCCTCCAAACTCCAAACGCCAGAAGCGATGAGGCTACCTAAATGAGCCCCCCAACCTGCGAGGGAGGCGTCTGAGAACAGAAGGAAGTCAGGTGGAAGAGAACACAGAGGGACACCAGATTCTCCAGGGAAGACAACACTCCCAGAAGAACCTGCCACTGATGAGCTGACTGATGTGGTCCCGACACGAAGTCGCGCGCCACCACTTGCAACTTCTCCAATCTCTGATCCAATGGAAAACTTTTGCAACTGTCGTATCGATGACCATGACCAGGTAGAGAATCCTCTGACTGGGTACGAGGTTTGACTTATCCTGGTTGACTACGATGCCCAGTTCCAGACAGAACCGATGTAGAAGATCCCTGTCCTGCAGCAGCTTTTCCCTGGAAACTGCCAAGACCAACCAATCGTCGAGGTACTTCAGCAAACAGATCCCCTGAGCATGGGCCCAACTTGACATGATAGAGAAGACCCTTGTGAACACTTGAGGGGCTGTTGTCAGCCCCGAAGCATAAGACTTTGAACTAGAGACCTTGTCCCCAACAGAGAAGCGAAAGAACTTCCTGGACATCGGATGAATAGGGATTTAAGAAATGCGTCCCCTAAGTCTATCGACAGCATGAATTCGCCTTCCCTCACGGCTGCCAACACCAAATGCGGGGTCTCCATCTTGAAGTGATTCAAGGTGGATAAGTTGATCACAGACCTCCATCCTCCCGACGCCTTGAGCACCAAGAAGATGTGACAGTAAAACCCCGGAGATGGATGCACCACTTCCTCTATCGCATCCTTGTCCAGCATCTTCTGCACTTCCTCCCGAAGGATATGCTTTCCTGAGCTGCAGTTTGTCCAACAGAGGAGGAGAGAAGTCGAATGGCAGTAGGTACCCCACCCGAAGGACATCTACCATCCACTTCTCCGCCCATAACTTTGCCACTTGGCCCAATGGCCCGCCAGGCATTCCCCCACCCATGGCACAGGAGAGGGAGAGGCGCCTAACCTACCGACAGCCCCCTTTACCTCTGCCCTTTGGGTCCCTTCTTGGCTTAAAGAACGAGAGCGAAAGGGAAGTTGGTCCTCTGACCTAGGCTGAGTCGAATGGGAAGGTCCTGCCAAATCGAACTCCTCGACAGCCTACCAAGTGATGGTCTCTTTGACTGCTGCTGGACAGGGGGAGAAGGAGGAGCCGGACGTCTCTGAGGACGAGACTCCAACTTAGACACGGCCTTGTGCACCAGTCTGTCTTTGGTGTCAGTCTGGCGCCGGTCTATCGCATTTTCAAGCTCGGTCCGAGGAAACAAAAATTGGTACTCCAACAGATCTCCGTTTCTCAATGCCAGCAAGGACTCTGTGTCAACTGATCTCTCCATCCTAGATAAAGCTGCATCTTTTCTAATCAGGAGGTTAGCCCACCCATAAATTAACACTGAGGTGAGCCATATATAAAAACACCTTGCCTCCGGACTGCAACAGACTGGTAAGCGAGGATGCACTCACCAACCCTTCTGGGGACCTGTCAGAAGCTATCTTGGCAATGACCACAGACCAGAAGTTGAGCCAAGAAACTGTCTGCAACATGGAGGCTGCTGTAGATTCCAACGCTGAGGCATCTTGTGGAGACAAGGACGGAGCCACTGACCTCACCTACTCCAAAGCCAATCCCGGCTTCAGGCGAATGACATCTGGGTTAAAATGGCGCGCCATCAAAGATGCAGTTCGAAGCATAGTACTTCCTATGTCTCTTGAGAGGCAGGGACAGTAGCTTGGCAGAGCCCCTAAAGCGAAGTGAACCATCCCGGTCCAAAACAGAGGCACTAACCTTATGCATGACCAACTGGACGTGCCCCGACAAGGGAAGATGAAGAGATGATTTGGGATCCTGCGTAGCTCCCACCAAGGCTTCCAAGCAAGAAGGAGTGTAAGACAACCAAGCCTGAGTCCTACTTTCCAAATTGTTGAACCCATGAATGAGATCAACAACTTTCAAAAAGGAAGACAAAAACTTGCATGTCTCCCACCTCCTGCTCCAGCAACGGAGACTGACAACGAGAAGAATGTGTAGGCTCCTCTAAGGCACCTTCCTCATTAAAATTAATGGAAGGATCAGCAGCCAAACAGCCCGAAACACCAATAAACCTGTCTGGGCTGGGTCCACACGCTGGATCCTGAGACGAACCCACTACAACACTAGAAACATCACTACTCTCTCCTCCAACAGATGACTCATTAACATGTCCATGAATGGTCACGGGTGTGGCAGACATACAAATGTGAGTTGGGAGAAGAATCCTAAACAGTTGAGATCGAAGGAGAATCCCCCAGAGTCGAACTCTTAGAAGCACCAGGGAGAGGAGCAGGCAAACACTCCTGATGCACCAACTCCGCGCTCACCACCTTCGACCTCTTGACAGGCGCCTTGAGATCCTTACAGCAACGAATAAGCCCTGGAGAAGTAGGAGCACTTGCATCATGTGCACAGACAGGGGAGGTTGCAACACGCTTGTGATGTGCACAGATGGGAGAGGTTGCAACACGCTCGCGATTCGATGCAGAGGACGAAGCAGCCACTGTAGATTGCACAAGAGAAGATACACTAACACTCTCTGAAACACCTACTCTCTCGAGAACACGTCTGATCCCGTGACATCAACGGGGCTGACCTCCGACTTGAAGAAGCGGCAACAGTCACTGGCGGAGCAATACAAGATGGCTAACCTCGGCTACCAACGAAGTCGAGGCTGGGAGGAGGGGGGAGGGCCTGGCCAGCCTGAGGAGGGGGGTAGCGAGCCTCCATAAAGTGCACCAGCAACCCCTCCAAGGACAAGGGAACCCCTAGCCCGAGCGTCTTCCAAAATCGCCGCCATCTTGGACGCCTCTGACTCTGGAATAAATGAGAATGATGAAAAAGCCTCCCCCTTCCCGGGAATCAAATTAACTCCCGAAGAAGAAGGGGCGACATTACAAAAACCAGCCTGAGGGCCTTCCGATACTTCCAGTGACGAATCAATGAAAGAAAAGGAAGGAGACAGGCACAACACTACTATGGGGGGTGAGTACTGCAGGAGACGAAACATTGGGAAGAGGCGAAAAACCTTCCCATGAAGGAAGAGTCGAAACCCTTCGATGCTCTCTTGCTATAAAACGACTTCCACTGCTCTTTAGGCCATGCCCGACATTCCGTGCAAGGATTAGTTATAGTACAAAAATTAGAATAGAATAGCACCTGCTACACATGATGTGGGGATCGGTCGCTGCTGAAGCCAAAAAACGAGAATGCGGAAAACCTGGAATTCCAGGGCACACAAGTTGGCGAGGCCGAGCAGAAGAAGCCATAATATCAGCCACACACACACTAAACACAAATGAAATAGGCAATGAACCGGGTAAAGGCTGAGAGGGGTCAACCACGACTCTCGCCCAGACGGTTATAGAAAAGACTGACGTGGGGGCGTAGGTACATGGTCTTTGACCATTCTTCCCCCGATCTACGCATGCGTTGCCAGATATAAAAAAAATTCCTTGCTTTCATCTGCTTTTTAACCAGATCCAGCAACACGCTAGAAATTATCCTATTGTTAAGACCAAAGGTTTGTTCGCGTATGAACAAAAAAGCAGCAAGATTTCAATCTTGATCATCCTTTGTGTCCTCAGTTAACAACAGAATGCTGCCTTCAGCTGTTTTGAGAAAAATCTGAGGCAGGAAAATTCACACCAAATCCATCTCCAGTTCTCAAAGTGAATGGTCAATTCATGACTGGTGCAGTAGAGGTTAGTAATACTCTGGCAAGGTACTTTGCCAGTGTATCACAGAACTCAGAAGCTGCTCCTGGTTTTCATTATAGAAATTGAGAACAGAAACCCCTTGACTTACACAAATAAATATGTCATATAATATGCCTTTTAATAAAAAGGAGTTTGATTCAGCCCTAGCTTCCTGTATGGATACAGCCCCAGGCCCTGATAACATTCCTTATGCTATGATAAGGCATGTATCAATAGACACAAAGCTTTTTATTTTAAGTATTATAAACAGGATATGGTATGACACTAGTTACCCAATTGTATGGGAACTAGCAATTATTTTAGGCTTTATAAAGCCTGATAAGGATAAGTTTTTACCAACAAGCTACCGACCAATTGCACTAACTTATCAAGTTAATGGAAAAAATGGTCTATGCAAGGCAAGCCTTAGAGGAAGAAGAAGAAGAAAAAAGGCATTTTATCACCTGCACAGTGTGGATTTTCAAAATTACACTCAACAACAGTCATCCCAGTCTGTCCTGAGTCATCTATTTGTGAGTCATTTGCATCCAAGCAGCATCACATGACTATTCTTTGACCTTGAAAAGGTATACGACACTACTTGGAGATGTGGAATTCTTAAAGTTATTCATGAATGCAGATTAAGAGGGTAGTTGCCATTATTCCTGAAGAGCATTTTCAACACAAAGACACTTTTTGGTAAGAGTAGGTAATACTTGGTCTGAAAGAAAATGCCAAGTAGATGGAGTCCCCCAAGGTACCACGGTCAGCATTACTCTGTTATCCTTCATACAATTTTTGTTAATGATATTTCCATATTTTCTGGAGCAAGAATGCCCACAATTGAGACAAAACTTCAGTTGACAAATGATTGAATAATTAAGAGACCAAACTTTTGGTCTATTTGCACCTTGAGTCTGGCAATGGCACTGGGTTCTGAAGAAAGGGAGCCAGGAATAGGAGTTGAAGAAAAAGTCAGAGAAGTAGTAATGGGAGAAAAAGCAATCAAAGGTATAACAGATACAGGAATATTGATATTATCAACTCTACATGAACTCACCTGACTAGCAGTCTTTGACTCTGCTCTAACAGCTGCTTTCCTATTCCTGTCATGTTTAAAAGTTTCATTTAATGAGAATATAATACCTGCCATTTCCCCCTATCCCAGTCTTTGCACTTGTCACAAGATAGAATTAAAGAACAAACTTGTCCTCTACACATACAACACAGTATGGGAGTCATATTTGGCCGAAGTCAGTCTAATCTGGATGAACCAGAGTAAGACATAATCTAATCAAAAGTCAAAATCAGTGATATAGTCAAATCTAAGCTAATGTAATTAGTGCTACCAAAGTAATGGAATATGTCACCCAACTGGTGAAAAACCATCCAGTGACCAAAAAATTTCAAGAGTTCCTAAACCACCATGTAACATTGTTGACCAGCAGACACAAATTGATACCTTTAGCTAAATTAAACCTATTCTTCCCCAAAAGTGGGCGGGCAAATTACCTAAACCCAAAACAAAAGAGCTGTCGTAGACTTTGAAACTTATAATTTATAGCTATTACTTGCCAAGTTACTTTCATAAAATCTAAATATCTTTAAAGTCCTAGCACACACATCCTCGGGAGCTGATTGCATAACACTTCTTAGCTTGTACAAAGGCTTTATACTATTATAAGTAGTTACATGAATGCAAATAGTAATACAAGACTACATACAGTATTATTGTATACTGCAAGTAAAGGATAACTTTTTAAAAGAGCAGAGAAAAGATGTATATATTCATTATGTTTGTATTTTATGAGGCAGTCTCGGCACCTAGCCTAAGAAACCTATAAACAGACAACGGCGCTAAAAACCCTACGGAGTGTAAAACCCAGTAATGAATATATGTACTTAACAAACGCCGTAAAACCGAAATGCCGCTAACCTATGGCAACGGTAACCGCGGGCTACCTGTATTGCTAAATGACGAAAACCAAAATTAGACCTGCAAATACACGGCACCTCTTATGGAAACCTACCTTCTTCGACAGTGCTTCCAACTAGGTCATTTGCTAATTCTAGATCGGCATCCTCCTGAATTTTTTGTAATCGTAATTTTTCTTCTAATTTTTCTTCTGGACTTTGAGTTCTACTTTTATCCTCAAGTTCTTTTCTTCGTTTTTCAATTTCTTCTTGCTGTTTGGCCTGAGGAAAAAATTAAACTGATAAACATGCGTGAAAATGGGGGCAAATACTATTAACATGGAAGGTATGTCATCAGAAATGTGCACCAATACACTTTCATGACATTTACATCAAATCATTAAATTATTATTGTTAAAATAAAAGTGTAAAAAGCTTCAGCCTGGCATAGGAACTTCAGCCAGTTTCGAAATATTTTAAGAGAATAAAAGATATCAGGAATTCAGAAATATAGCCCTCAAGAGAAGTGGTAGTAGTATACCTGGACAGTATAACAAATGAAACTACAGTAAAATAAGTTGTTCAAAAATATGTGAAACTGGAAAAAGTTAGGAAAGAATTGGCATGGCTGGCATTACATGCAATTTTACCATTAAAATTCATTGTGAGTGAATAGTTTGATGTAGGGAAAGAAGTACAAGTCATCTCAAAATGAAGAAAAATGATCCAAGAAAACAAAAAATAAAGAGAAAGGCTATATACAAAGTGGGTGGTGCTAGGAGCCAAAAGGATACTACAAACACCCTTCAGAAATGCCTATGGTGCATCGTGAGATGCGCTAATGGCACTACCACTACAGAGTGGTGAAAATGGTGGTTAGTTGACATTAGTTGAAATGCAACGGGGGGACTATTTCATAGGCCATAGGACTAAAATACTAAAAAAAGTATGTTGAGAGAGAGAGAGAGAGAGAGAGAGAGAGAGAGAGAGAGAGAGAGAGAGAGAGAGAGAGAGAGAGAGAAATTCTATATGACTGCATAGTTTCAAATAGCCTTTGAAATGTATTGGTGTAAAATAAGTAACATTAGTGGAAGAGTAAAATATATTTAGGAGGCTTAAAACTACAATATCAGTATTAGAGAGGGAACGAGAGAGAAAGTAAAACTCTTTAAAGAAGCCTTACATTAGGTTTTAGACATTGTAATTACTAAATTTTTGTTCAAAGTAATTAAGGGTGTATGGTGTTGCTTAATCTGCTGTTGCTCTTTATTTTGAAGATATGTTCAACAGGTTCCATACCATTTTAAGACAACTTTAAGATTAAAGGGATGCTAGACAGGTAGACAATACATACAGTACAATATCGTCTTAAACTACCTTTACTAATAATCTGGCTCCTAACAAGTATAATAGTCTATGCCTATATGATCTGTAATTATTAACTGAGTATTGTAACTTGGTTCATTCAGTGATGTCATCTGGTTATGTGATCATCTACAGTATGCCTGCTTTTGGCCAGCCAGTTACAGAACTTGTGCATGTGAGAATATTTCATGCTGGACATATTTTACTTGCCAATAATTACCAACTTCATATTTATACAAAGGATATATGCTAGGGAAGAAAATGGTCTGTGCCAATTACAATGCTGAATCTTTTTTCTTAAAAGTATGATGAAAAATCTAATTGAAAATGCAAAGCCAAAAATGAAGGGTGTTGAGGCAGCTAAAAGTGATCTGTTGATAAATGCACACAACTTAAGCTTTTCACAATAACTGCACACAACTTATGCTTTTCACACGATGTGGATCCCCCATTATAATTTTCTTTGGGGTTTTACAGTGTTCTTCAACTTAGCATAGGTTATGCTTTTACTAGCATTGAAATGCACTAAAAAAATATATATACTTAGAAACAAAAGAAACAATTTTCTTAACCCAAACCTTATCCTCCCCAAGTGGCAAAATGACTTACATTATATTTACAGAAAAACCCAAAAATCTATCTTCTATATACATATGTAAAAATCATTTAATACATTATGTATATGTAAACACTGAAAAATATGACATAAAAAAAAGAAGTGACAAATGATGTATAAAAACTGTACTTCATCAATCACATGGTAAACAAAAATAATTTATTTATTGACCCCAAAAAGGTTAGTGCATTTTCTTGATAGATGCCCAAAAAAAGTTAGTGCATCTTCTTGATATATGCCAAATTGCTATAAAACATGCCCTAAAAGACCAATAGTTATCTTGAAAAATGTTGCAGTTCATAAGTGATACTTATCTATTATAGGCACAATTCTGAGCTAGTCATGTTGGAGAAACTATGAGAGACAAAATTAACATAGTACTATTACTATAATAAATGTACAGTCACTACTCAACTTACAAGTTACGTTCTGGACGGCCGTTCATATCTTGAACTGTTCGATGTTGGTTATTAATATGACATTTTTATAATACAATTAAATTTTGTATTATACTTACCAAGTAACTACATAGCTATAATTTTCTACTTTGTGGCAGTTTACAATGAAATTCACGGTATCGATGCTTTTGTTTAGTAAAGGTAGCTGGCCCTTCCCCCTTTCCAGGGATGTAAAGGTACAACACAGCTAAGATCGTCATTCGTTTTAAGCCTGTGTCCATAAGAGGGGAGGAGGGTGGGCTCCGTTCATGTAGTCACTTGGCAAGTATATACAAAATCTTAATTTTATTATAAAAATGTCATTTTTGTATAAGTAACTTACCAAGTAACTACATAGCTGAATCCCACATTGACTGGAGGAGGGAATTCTGGACATGGGCTATTCCAAAAATACTCAGTGACATAGCTGAATTTACAATAGTAGCTTAGCTAGCATCAACAAAATGCTTGTTGTAACCTACCTAGTGAGAGAACTCCAGCATGAAGATACTGCCTCTGGTCAGAGCTCGCCTCAACCTGTAGAGACGTGGCAATAGAGCCAGGCTTTGCCTGTACTACTTCAGCGGGATGCTTTGCAATTGAGTACTCCGATGATTGCCAAAACATAAGCCCTTGCCATGGGCAACACACAAAATGACCAGAAAAACCGGTTACCTGAACACCAACAAACACTATCACCATTACCCAATCATCACCGACCAGACTCCAGGTACACCATACCCAAAGCTCCCCAAAACTTGACGACCACTGTCAAGGCGTCAAGCAAGTTAAAATAAGAGAATAGATATACTCTCCTACCCTTGGTTTCCTGATACCATGCCAGCAATAGATAAGGGACCTAAAGCACTACAATTATTATAAACTGTCTCTATGTCACATAAATAAAAATGAGCAAATACAGATTTACATCTCCAGAATGTAGCTTGTACAATCATAGCAAGATACATTATTCTTGAAAACCATGGAAGTGGCCACTGCCCTTACTTCATGGGGCTTGACCTTGCATAAAGGAAAAACTTCTTCTGAAACCTTTGAGTGTGATTCAGAAACATTTCTGAGAAAAAAGCCAAAGCATTTTTTGACATAGGACGTAATGGGTCCTTGACTGAGCACCAAAGGTTAGGGAAGTGACCTCGGATTGCCTTAGTTCTTTCCAAGTAGAATTTCAATGCTCTTACAGGGCACAGGGTTCTTTCTAGATCTGTAGGATAGAAGATGTCAGTCAGCAACTTTGTTTCTAAACACAGAGCTTGGCATGGCTCTATATCCTTTGACTGGGGCTGCTGTCAAGATATTCTTAAAAATAGCAGACTTGCTACAGGGTTAGAAGATGAGATATCATGACTTCTGGAGCAGCAGCGAAAGACTGACCACTTGGTCTGATAAACGTTAGCAGAGGATTGGCGTCTACACTTAACAATCGCTTCTGCCACTGGTCTTGAAAAGCCTTTTGCTCCGACAAGCTTCCGACAGTCTGAAGCCTGTCAGAGTAAGAGTGGATAGTCCTTGATAGAACCGGAGAAAATGTAGTTGCCTGAGTAGACTTCATTGCTGTGGTAAAAGTTAAAAGTCTTGGGAAGGCCACAAGAAGGTTAAGGAGATTTGGGAACCGCTCTTTTTGTGGCCAAAAGGGGGCCCACTAACATCATTGAGAGGCTACTGTGCGACCTGAATTTGTTTATCACATCCCTCACCATACTGAAGGGTGGGAAAGAGTAAACATCGAGATTCAACCAATCCAGGATCATTGCGTCTGTTGCCCATGTGAGAGGATCCGGGACTGGCGAACAATACAAGGAAGTCAAGGATTCTTCGCAGTTGCAAACAGATCTATTGACGGTTTCCCCCACTACCTCCACAAGTCGGTGCACACTCGTGGATTGAGTGTCCACTCCGTCGGTAGTACCTGCTTGCAACAACTTAACTCGTCTGCGATGACATTCAGTTTCCCATGAATAAACCTGGCGACAATCTAGGTGTGATTGTCGTGAGCCCAAAGGAGCAGATCCCTGGCTGCCTCGAACAGGGAGAGTGAGTGTGTGCCTCCTTGGTTCTTTATGTAAGCCAATGCCGTTGTGTTGTCCGAATGGAAAATGACTGTGGAGTCATGGACCGCTGTCACAAAGTGTTGAAGGGCCAGATGAACCGCTTTGAGTTCCTTCACATTTATGTGTAAGTTCTCTGAACTGGACCACATCCCCGAAACTTCTGCATTCTCTAGGATGACGCCTCAACCCTGATCCGATGCATCTTGAGTATATAGTGTACGGTTGGGGTTCAGAAGGAACAGAGATTTTCCTTCCACAAACCTTCCTTCTATGAGCCACCACTTGAGGTTCTCTTTGATTTCTTGAGTGATCGGGAACACCAAGGAATCCGGTTGGGTTTTCCTCTACCAGTTGGCCTTGAGGAAGAACTGAAGCAGTCTCATATGCAGCCTTCCCAAGGGCACAAACTTTTCTATGGACAAAAGGGTCCCCAGAAGGCTCATTCATTCGTTGGGAGTGCACAAAAGGCGAGATAGGAACTTTCAAACTTTCTGTAGACAAAATTGGACTTTTTTTTGTCGTTGGGCTTTGAGATTCTATTCTCATCCCCAAATAAAGAATTGATTGAGTTGGGACTAGTTCTGACTTGGATTTGTTGATCAGGAGACCCAAATTCTGGGTCAACTGAAGTCTCTTGAATGTCCTCCACACATTTTGACTTCGATAGGGAGCAAAGGAGCCAGTCATCTCGGTACAGACAAACATTGATTCCTGCTAGGTGTAGCCACAAGCCAAAACACAAGGCACAAAATTGGAAGACCTTGTCTTGGAACGTAAACCTTAGATACTTCCCAGATTCTTGATGTATGGGGATGTGGAAGTAGGCTTCCTGCATATCTATAGTTGCCATCCAATCCCCTTCATGAATAGCTGACAAACCTGAATGGTTGGTTTCCATCTTGAATTTTGTGGTTTTCACAAAGATATTCAGGGTGCTGACATCTAGGATGGGTCTCCAACCACCCAATGGTTTGGGGACTAGAAATAGATATTTGTATAACCCCTTAGAGTTGATGTCTTGTACTATTTCTACTGCTCCCTTCTTGAGAAGAGAATCAACCTCTTTTGATAGGGCAGTTAATTTCTCTTTAATTTCTCTGAGTCTTTGGAGTACACTCCCAAGTTGACGAGAGAAGACTAACGGCAATTTTTCCTTGAAGGGAATGGAATATCCTTCTTTGATGACTTGCAGAACCAAAGGTTCGACTTTCTTTTCTGCCCATTTGGTCCAAAAATGCTGACCCTTATATTAACTACAAATGGTATGAGAGCAATAATTAATGGAAGTAAGTCTGGTATTACAATCCTTGCTGCAAAACTGGGTACTAGAAACATTAGCTTCAGACATTTACAAGAGAAAGACAGTAAGCTACCCAAATTAGCAAAATTCCTACCAAATTCAAGAATACAATTCCAGAATACGTCACCAAATCCTGTGGGAACCACAACCATCCAGTGAAATAAAGGAATTTCAAAGCAAATTACCAAGCAAGAGACTGTCATCGCTGTGTGGCAGAAAACGAATGACAGTCTTAGCTGTGTTGTACCTCTACTTCCCCCAGAAAGTGGGTGGGGCCGGTTGCCTTCGCTTAACAAAAGAATCACTACCACGAATTTCAATGTAAACTGTCGCCAAGTAGAAAATTAAAGCTATGTAGTTACTTGGTAAGTTACTTATAAAAAATGTAGTGCATTAATTTGGTTGAGAAATCATCAAAACCTAGCAAACTATTAAACTTTGAAAATACGTATGTCATGTTTATATTCCCGAGTTAACTCGAGTCATAGATTATAATATTTTCACTGTATTTTTAAATCATGCAGTATTATAATATCTATTTATGGCTGTTACTGGAGAGAGAGAGAAAAAAAAAACTTAATGCTATACCTAGGTCAGGTGGTGTGACCTGGGTCAACCTGCCTTCTCCCGCTGTGATTACAGCCGTCCTCGAGTTACGTTTTTCAAGTAATCTCATATATTCATTCTTACTGTTTGTTCTTTGTATATTGGGAGTATTACATACTCCCTGTACCTAGCAATTATCTGGCTGTATTTGCTTTATGTAGTTTGCACCTTCACATCTGTAGACTATTTATAGGCGATTCCCCAGTTATTGGAGGGGGTTCTGTTCTGGGCGGGGTGCTGATGAGCAAAAACCACTTTGAACTGAAACTCAACGAGTTATGGTGCTAATAACCGGTTAATGGCACCTACGTTAAGTATGTTATGGCACCATAAATATATTATCGGAACAACTCGGCTCACTATGGCACCATTAATTGACGATTTTATGGCGCTAGGCAAGCGACACATAACTAAATCGCCATAAATTGAGTCCGCCAATAACAGGGGACTACCTATAGATGTTTCTGTGCATTGTGCATTGGTTTTTGTCCCTTGGTAAATGACAAAGAGTGGCGGACTAGAACATGACTCACATGCTTCTTCCTCTCAGAGCTGAGAATAGTTCACAGATTAAGTACAGTCAACCCCTGGGATTCACAGGGGATAGGGACCACAAACCTCCACCCGGAAGAGCTAAAAACAACTCCCCTCCAAAAGCACTTAATACAACTGCCTATTTTCATAGCTCACACAAAAAACCTCTACTAAAAACCCTTATACCTGCCTATTTCAATAGTTTATCATGAAAAATGCAGTCGTGAAAATAACATAACAGCTCACCAAAATAACAGATTAAACCATCTGAGCCGACCCCGCTATAAAATAAACTGTTCTTTCATTGTATAAATCTGTGAATGTGTGTTTATGCCATAAAGTCTAGTATGAACATGTTTTCTTGTAACTGTAAAAATACATAATAGTAAATCATAAAAATACGGGCAGTCCCCGGCTTACGACGGGGGTTCTGTTCTTGAGACGTGTCATAAGCCGAAATCGTCGGAAGCCAGAAAATTGTCAAAAATCGTAAGAAAACCTTACTTTTAATGCTTTGGGTGTATTAAAAACTATTGAAACTACATTTTTATTGCATTTTCATCAAAGAAAACCTCCAAATATTGATTATTTTACATTTTTGGAGTCATAATTCTTCTGTCAGATCGGCGTCGTAAGCGCCGTAACACTGGAACATGCGTCGTTAACCTGGAAATAATTTCTGATGAATATAATTGAAAAGTGTCGTAACCTCGGAACATCGTAAGCCGAACCTGTCGTAAGCCGGGGACTGCCTGTACTCTGGATAATCAGGGAAGGGGATAAAGGAACAGGTGGTGGTTCTTCCTTGTGCGCCAAAAATTATTACTACGCAGAACAGGCACGCAGAGCAAAATTTGAACTTGTGGGTGGCAAAGGGAAGCATTCCAAACACAATTTCAACTTGCACCATATCTGTTGTTCATAAGTAGGTAGGTGACTGTATCCAGCACTAAACTATTCTTTGTTTTATAATACTATTCATGTGTGATTACTTATCATCTTTTTACTATATTTCCACAGAGCAAAAACATAATAAAATACCATGCTTGTGTTCGTGCAAAGCCCTATGTGGAGGATAACAACACTATAATTAATTGATATACAGGTAGTGTTCAAGTTACGATAATTCGTCTTACGATAATCTGATTTTACGATGGGGTTAGGAATTAATACTGATACAAGAATATTTACAGAATATTTTAAAATTTCGCTTGTAACGGGTGCAGGCAGCAGCATACGTACAACCAGGGAGCAAGAGAGACCAAATAATAATTTAAATTTATCCCATCTTCTAGTTAAATAAATAAATAAAAACAACAGCAAAAGAGAATAATGAAAGTATTGTTTAACGTTATACTACTCGTTGCATAAATGTGTACAGCCATGAACAACTGAACAACCGAACGAGAAACGACGTTTTGCTAAGTACAACCAAACTGGATAACATCATCCATTTGGCTGGTATTTCAACCATCATACGATAATAAACAATTACCATAATTATGTTATAAATGACGTTATGTAGAATAGGACTGCTTTATTTTTATGTAATAACTTTGTTCGCTATAGATCAAGGAAACATGCTGTTAAATTTAAACCAAGTTGTAGCTGAAGCTGAGAACACTTTTTGAGCTGCTAATGACTATTATTGTGCATCGGCAACAAGGATGAAACTCCCGTAAACTTATGCAATCAAATACAACCAGAGATAAAACTGAGAGAAAATAATTTTAATAAAAACTTCCAAGTCTTGAAAGAACACACTTTACTGTCATTTTCACGCTAATAAAATATATATAAGGTAACAGTAAAGCTCATGCTTGTACTACAATGAAATCAAGTGAAAATAGTGAACAGAATCACAATCTTTTTTTTCTTTTTACACAATAAACATGACCAGAACGCAATCTTTTTACCAAAAAATAATGTAGTTCACAACAAGCTGTATTCAATTCATATTTCAACTTAAAACACATTTTGACTTAAAAACACGCCACACACGAAAAATTACCTTCTCTCATATAAGTAAAGTATCTAGATATTCTTTTATGCTAACTAATAGCAAGACACTTCGCTCCGAATTTCCAAAATAAACTCGTATTTGCCATCAGCAGATTTCCAAACCAAAACATTACCACTTGTTAGTATTTTACGATACAATAATATGAGAATATACATACTACAATGAATGATACTGGATATGGTAATGTACTGTATTTTTAAAAGATTCATGGAAAAGATGCATATTCATTAATTTTTATTTCATAATTATACAGAGCCATCAGCAGCTTGACATTGCTCAATTATGCCAATGTTGGTCTGTGATTCTCGTTTTGTGTCCAATTTTTTTTTTCTACTGATATAGTCAGAATGCATTGAACCTCCAGAATTGGCTTATATTAACCCTTTAACGCCGACTGGACGTACTAAACGTTGATATAAATTGTCTGTTGGGTGCCGATTCAACGTATGATATATCGATATAAAAATGTTTTTTTTTTTAATTTCCTAAAAAATAGTTATAGGCCTACTAGGCGAAAACTTTTGAATCATGCGCCTTGGGGGATGCTGGGAGCTCATGATTCAAGGCGTTGCTTTGTTTACAATCATTAACCAGGCGCGCAAGTGCTAATTTCTTTCTTCTCGCACTAAAAAGCATCAGCGACACATCTCGGAAATTATTTTACTTTGACATAAATGCACCATTTTATATTAGCCATTACATGGAGTATTATATATGAAAATGTGTGCAATTTCATGTAGAATAAAACAAAACACAACTCATGGTTGTAGCTTTTATCAGTTTTGAAATATTTTCATATAAATAACGATGTGCCAAAATTTCAACCTTCGGTCAACTTTGACTCGACCGAAATGGTAAAAAAATGCAATTGTAAGCTAAAAATCTTACATTCTAGTAATATTCAATCATTTACCTTCATTTTGCAACAAATTGGAAGTCTCTAGCACAATATTTCAATTTATAGTGAATTTATGAAAAAACTTTTTCCTTACGTCCGCGCGGTAACTCTTCCGAAAAAAATCAGAAATTTTTTCGTCCGATTGTCGTATTGCACCATTTTAAATTAGGTGTCACATAAAGTTTTATACTATATAGAAATGTGTGCAATTTCATGTAGAATAAAACAACAAACAACTCATGGTTGTAGCTTTTATCAGTTTTGAAATATTTTAATATAAATAACGATAAGTGCCAAAATATCAACCTTCGGTCAACCTTGACTCGACCGAAATGGTAAAAAAACGCAATTGTAAGCTAAAACTCTTACATTCTAGTAATATTCAATCATTTACCTTTATTTTGCAACAAATTGGAAGTCTCTAGCACAATATTTTCATTTATGGTGAATTTATGGGAAAAAAAAAAATTGTCCTTACGTCCGTGCGGTAACACTTCCGAAAAAAATCAGACATTTTTTCGTCCGATTGTCGTATGTTTGCACCATTTTAAACTAGCCGTTACATAAAGTTTTATACTATATGAAAATGTGCGCAATTTCATGTACAATACAACAAAAACCAACCCATGGTTATAGCTTTTATCAGTTTTGAAATATTTTCACATAAATAACGATACGGGCCAAAATTTCAACCTTCAGTCAACTTTGACTTGACTGAAATGGTAAAAAAACGCAATTGTAACCTAAAACTATTACATTCTAGTAATATTCAATCATTTACCTTTATTTTGCAACAAATTGGAAGTCTCTAGCACAATATTTCAATTTATGGTGAATTTATGAAATAAACTTTTTTCTTATGTACGTGCGGTAACTCTTCCAAATAAATCATAAATTTTTTCGTCCGATTGTCGTAATGTTTGCACCATTTTAAATTAGCCATTACATAAAGGTTTATATATGAAAATTTGCACAATTTCATGTAGAATACAACAAAAAAACCACCCATGGTTGTAGCTTTTATCAGTTTTGAAATATTTTCATATAAATAACAATAAATAGAAAAAATTTGTCCTTCGATCAACTTTAACTAGACCGAAATGGTCGAAAACTGCAATTGTAAGCTACAACACTTACAGTCTAGTAATATTCAATCAATTACCTTCATTTGGCAATAAAAGGAAAGTCTCTAGCACAATATTTCGATTTATGGTGAATTTTTTAAAACAGCTTTTTTTTACGTCCGCGCGTTATGAATTCATGCATCATTTTGTGATATTTTCTGTGTTGCCTTGATCGTTTTACAACGTGTTATATACCAAAATGATCACAATTTAGTGTACAATACAACGAAAAAAATTAACTTGTTAGCTTTAACCGTTTTGCTCACAGCGCGATTTGTATACAATTATATATGAAATTTTTTTCGTGCTGTCATATATCCCAATATTTATATATGATAATGATTTTTTTTTTTTTTTTCATTTCTGATGGTTGCATACTAAACTTTAGGCAATGACAAAAAAAGGAGCCAAAAACGAACTCTTAATCTTGAAAACTAAGCGTACTGTGATTTAAAAAAACACCATTATTTCTGCTTCGGCACTCACTCGCGAACGCCGCCGGCATATGGGAGATTTTAAAAATAACGCTTCGGCGCTTAAGGGTTAATAAATTACTATACCATATATGTAGTTGACTATACTGTAGGCTTGGCTTATATTAATAAATTACTATACCATATATGTAGTTGACTATACTGTAGCTAAGCTACTATATTCATATGTATACGATATACCTACCATGGTATCATCAAGCTTGTTAATGTCATTCAATTTCTCTTTGTATGTACTGAATTATCATAAGCCAATATGCATTAAACCCAGAGAACTAGCTGAAATTAATAAGTACTATGTCAAATATGTATAAAGTATACTGTGTAGTGAAGGCTAGGCTACCTTATTTATTAAGAAGGTACTGATTACCCTAATGTAAGCTACGCTATAATCAAGATACAATTTTTCCAACAAACAATGGGTTTTCTGGAACCTAACACCATAGTAAGTAGGAAAATACCTGTACTATATATTTTTTGTTACTGCATCTCTACTATGGCATCATATTTGGGGGGGGGAATTGAATCTCGACTTCCTATTGACTGGTAAAATTACATCCAAACACCATATAAAAAAACTCTGAGCAAAAACAAAGTTCAGATTCAATGCATTGTAGTTCTTCCACTCATAAATCACAAAGCCTGTCTAAAATTTCCGCAATTCTCCAAGGGAGTTGGGCCACTGGCCAGTCATTTAACAGATTCTACGAGCAATGTCATATATCGCAGTTGACTTTTAAAAAAAATTTTTCTTATGGAAAAAACTTTCCTCATATAATAAAAATACTATTTTAACAATCGCTTACCTCTTTCTCAGCAATTTTATCTGCTAATTTCTTCTTCTTACTTTTAGCAGGAGCTGAAGTTGTTGAGTCTCCTGTCTTCTCCTTATCCTCATCTTCGTCGTCCCAATTATCCTATGAACAAGGGAAAGAAAACTTTCAAAGCGTGTGCGTGTGGTCCTAAAATCTTGCCTTTAAAATCAAAAGGGGCTAATTCATAAAATTGTATTATTTCATTATTACAATGGAAACACAGAAAAAATAATTAATCTAGATGTATGTACATACGCTCAAACAAGTGGTGGCAGAATTTCAAAATTTTTCGTTCACCTGCCTGACGCACGATTCATACCTTAATAATCTATTTTTCTTTTTGAAGATGGAAGAAATCTTCTGTAATGACGTTAAACACAGTCATTGATATCTTTAGAACATCACGTATGTTGTTGAGTAAAACTAGAACGAAGTGATAAAAAAAGTCATATCACAACTTCTGACATACAATACTAAGAAAATAGGAGACACCTATCAATAGTAGTATCGCATAAACAGTCCATACATTATCATTTCAATATCAAGTTGAAGGTAGTTGAACGAATCCATTTGTTAAATTTTACAGAAAACACTGGAAACTCATAAAATGCTATCAGAGATAAAAAAAAAAAATTTAACCTAAGTGTGAACCATGCGACCTCACTCTATTGCTTTCGATGTCGTTATGTGCTTGGGAATCTAATGTCAGTGTGTCATTTATCGGTCTAGGAAACATCCCCGCTGACCAAGAGACAATTATTGCACTGCAATCGGTGCAAGTTCCTGTTAGAGATATATCAAGAAAGCTTGATATATATACCGGAGAGAATCATATTGTTTAGGGAATGGCAAAGTTTAGAACATGAGCCTAGAGGTGCAACTCCTGAACCGCCACAAGAGAGAAAGACAATACAGTATTGTAAATGTTGCTAAGCAACAGTCATTTGTGAATTTTTAAATCTAGCGCCTTGTAACGATATTATTGAACCAGGAATCATGACTAGGTCTAAAGCTATGACTGGTGTCTGATGAATACTTTACATGGAGAGGCAGAGATTTTTAAAAATAAAAATGAAATCTTTGATAGGTGTCTAATGAATAAGCAACCTTACCTTTGATGGATGAGAGATTCAGTTAGGCTTACTTTTTTTTTTGTTTTTTTTTTTTCTTTTTTATCGGTAGATTACTAGGGGAAACAGATTCAATGATGCATGCATTTTATTTTCAAAACCTAAATAATACATTTTATTGGGAGACACTTTATTAACATCGGCCTAATGACTCCATCACTCCTATATGGCATCACCGCTCCCTCCAACATCTCGCTACGAACTCCATCGCATGAAAGCATCACTAATGATAACGGTTATTTTAAAATTCCCCTCACCGACAACTGAAGCCTTAAAATGCATGTTTATAAAATATTTTTTGCTCAAAGTTACTTTATCTTTTATTCTCCAAAATATTTGCATACACTTGTGTTACACCCTGTATGATTGTTGCAGCTGTCAAAGAGCAATCCCCGATTACAGCAGTAGGTTTATATTGTAAAAACAGATATCTGAAATAGACTTAAACGAGAAAGTCACCTTTCATATTTCTTATCCTTTCAGCTACTTACAATATGCTTATGGCAGTAGGTCTAGCCATACATGTAAAACTATGCAGGGAATTCGATAAAATAATAGACTAAATTATATTAGTTTGATTTTTTATGATTCCTTTTTTACTCTGAATAAGCTAGGTTTGAATAAATTATGTTAAACCTTTAACGCTGATTGGACGTATTAAACGTCGATATAAATTGTCTGTTGGGTGCCGATTCAACGTATGGTACGTCGATATAAAAGTTTTTTTAAAAATTTGCGGAAAAATAGTTATAGGCGAACACTTTTGAATCATGCGCCTTCAGGGATGCTGGGAGCTCACGGATCAAGGGGTTGTTTTGTTTACAATCATTAACAAGGCGCGCAAGCACAAATTTCTTTCTTCTTGCACTAAAAAGCATCAGCGACACATCTCGGAAATTATTTTGTC
>NC_061094.1:34295161-34325161 GCF_015104395.2 Macrobrachium nipponense
TCCTGCCAGAGAAATTAACGTAATTCGCCTTGAATAAGAAACTAAACGTTCGTGTTGTAAATCGCCTCGCATTTACAGGGAATCAGAGGATTCGCCATCAATGCTAGCACACCGTGGTGCTAACCCGCTCTTCTCGCCTCACGTGTTCCACCTCGCATCGCTCACTCGCGCGCTGAGCGAAAATTTCATTTCACTTAACGTAACCTCATTTACAATTGTTTGCTAACATCGTTTTCAAACAAATCTTACCGTAATTTTTCACTTGTCCTTACGTAAAAGTTAACGTAAATCTTAAAAGTAGAGTCACTTGCAAGAATTGTTAACGTAAAACGCGTCTTTGTAAAATTCATATTGAAACGCAAATCATTTCATAAGCGCAAGCCGCTAACATTAACGTAAAAATCGTTCACCGCGAGCGCGTTATAATTTTTCATAAAACGTTATCAAAAGCAATTCTTTCACAAAAAACGTTAACGTAAGTAGATAATTTAACGCAAGTTGCGTCCTATTACGAACATTAGTAGTTTCAATTCAAACAAATAAGGGAGTTCATTCATATATCATTTTTTTTTTTTCACCCTCTCCGAGAGAGAGAGAGAGAGAGAGCAAACCAGTAACCAGTATTCACGAAGCCAAGAAGTACTACATCTTAACCATTAATTATAGCATGCCGAATTAACATTATGTTAGTCTCTTGTGTCTTTCATTTACACAGCGTGATACGTACGCGCATGTGTCCATTGCAGTTTGCAAACATTTATTTGTTTCATTTATCGAGTACTTCAGCGAGTGACTGAAGACCTTTCTAAAATTTCCATTACCTGTCGTTGCCCGAGTGGTCTTTTCATTTTTCTTTTATCACAAAAGACTTGTGTTATACCGCAAGCACAATTCGCACAAGTGTGCCACGCCAATTCATTACTTCCAGACAGGGAAGTCGTTACCAGTTTAGGACTGGCCACCACCAGTGCACGTCAGGTCTTACCATTTTACAGTGCCACTAACTCTTGACACTGTCCATCGACTGGCTGCTGAAGTACTCCCACCTTTTACTTTCTCTCCTCCACTATTACCCTCTGCCATGAGCAGTGCCATTTCACTTCAGTATATTTAAGTATACTGCATGTAGTGTCCGGGACACCCCAGTGCTCCAGCCTCCATAAGTGCCATTGCACCTGTACAGGCCGTACAGGTAGCCATTAAACCTGCGTGTCCGTCCGTTACGGAACGCCCAAATAATTAGTGTGTCCGTGTACAAGGTCAGTGATCCTTCGGCGGACTCAACAAGGGAACGCCTCCCAGAAGTGCCGCAATACCAGCCCGAAGTGCTGACAAACCTGCGTGTCCGTCCTTACGGAACGCCCAATTCATTAATGTCCGTGTACGAGGATCAGTGATCTTTCGGACCAACCCAAGGAACGCCTCCTCATAAGTTGCCGCGCACCTGTACAGACGTACAGGTAGCCCTATACCTGCGTGTCCGTCCTACGGAACGCTCATTCATTATAGAGTATCCACCATTTTGGATCACTGAACCAAGGAACGCCTCCTCATAAGTGCCGTGCACCTGTAGTTTGGACCTACAGGTAGCCCATTCCAGCGTCTCCCAACTTAGGAACGCCCTTAAGTGACGTACGCCCGTACACTCATTGATTTTTCACCTCTTTAGAAGGTGCCAATCCAGAAGTGCCACCAACTTACGGGACACTTCCCAAGTGCCACAGAGCACCCAGTCTTCTCAGACTTTTTCTCACCACGTCGCAGAACACCTTTCCAAGTGAGTGCCACTTTCCACAGTAGGCACTCCTATTCCATTCCGTACCCTTCCTGGCCATTATTTTCATTTTCATCAGAGCCTCTACTGCAGCCTAAGGGAAATGTCTTCCCCTGCTTCCCGCGACTTCTTGCCGTAGAGTCGAGAGGCTCCGAGTCCTCATAACTCTGGGCAAGGAGGCTGGTTACACTGGACCAGCACTAGACCAGTGGATAAAGGCGCAGCAGGCGGCCGCGCCGCCCGCAAGAAAAGGAAGAAAGGGAAAACCAGAGAAAAGCCGGAGGAAGCAAGAGAGAAAAGAAAAGAGAAGCAGAAAGGAAGGCAGGGAAGAGGAGCGAAAGCATGAGCGCTCTCAAGGAGAAGGAACTCGACATCAAGCGGGAGAAGGCCCGTAAGGAGAGTATCCTAGCTCAAGCCACTCTGCCAGCTTCCAGCCCTGCACCCACTGTCTCTCTTAGTCCCGCCGTCTCTGGTCAGCCTGACATCCTTTCTATTTGTGAGCCTGGTCCTGATCCAGTGCCGGAGATGGAAATTCCTGCCGCATCCTGCCAGCCTTTTACCTTTTTACCGCCTACCTCCTCCCTTTTGGAAGAGGTAAGCCCACCAGTTGACCCCGGACTTGTTTCCGAGGGTGATCCAACAGAGGACGTTTCACCTGTGCCAGAGCACACTGCCAGCCTTGGTGACTCCACAGATTCGCAACCTGTGGGGCCATCTCGGTCTTATCATCCAGTGCCACGGAAGAGGTTCTGGAACACGTTCTGCCGAGACTGTGGCCGCAAGGGTCACATGTCTGCCAACTATGGAGGGTGCGCAAATTTTAATATTCCTGCCATCGCAATGGCCGTCACCAATCCTTCTTCTCTAGGACCCCAGCTAAGGGCCCTATAACCGTCGCACCCCTCCAAAGCCAAAGCCATTATCAGCCAAGCCACGTCAGAGCCTACGACGACTCTGGCGCTCAAATCTCCCTGAATACAGGAAAGAGACCGAATCCCCCGAGGGGCAAACGTCGATAGACGTCATTTAATCACCATCGAAGGTATCAACCATATCAAGCTGATCCTTCCGACCGTCCAATTGAGGGTCACCAGACCTCATTTTTCCAGAATTTGTACCCTTGCAGTTGCAAGCTACATTCCAGGAGGTTACGACCTCCTCCTAGGGCAAGACATGAAGTCTCTCACCGTTCAGAAGCCTAGGGGTCCTAACCCCACAACAAATCACTCCAAGCAAGGAGTCATCGCAATTCTACTTTCCTCCAGGAAGTACGTACCCCACAGTCCCCCTCCCCCCCCCCGTTACCAAAAGGAGGGAGATTGACCATTCACAGTTCCGTTGCAAAACCTGCAACGTAATAGGGCACTCCACGAATTGGCCTAGGTGCCCTAGCCGACTACCAGCAGCGGGACATGTCCACTTTCCACAAGGCTTAGCCTTCCAAAAGAGACAGGAGCCTCTGTCTCCCATTTCCAAGGGCACGCTGAGAGGTATTGCACCTCCGGTACCCGCCACAGGTCCAGTCGACCTCAACTCTCTGCCATGCCACTTGGCAGCACTGAGCAGTGCCAAGACTCCGTCCAGCCTGGACGTAGAGCCACCACCGAACTTGACCTCTGCGCCTGGCCCTGAGCTAGCGCCGGCGCCTAACCTTATCAAGGATCCTCCTACAGGAGATCCTCCAACAGGCATGGAGCTTACCACAGCCCATGGCCAATCACTAGTTCCGTCTTCTTCACCCTCACCACTGTCGCCCGAGGATGAACCTCCGGCAGACCTAACCTTCATACCTCCTCTGGAAAACCAGGAACTGCCCGACCAGGAGTCAGCCTGGAGTTTTCCCCTCACGACGGTTGTCGCAGCAGCCGGAGTGAGGGCCTCCCCTGCAGTAGGTTCCACCTCTACGACGGTTGCTGCAGAGACCGAAGTAGGGGGTTCTCCTGCAATCCCTCAGGCTACCACTGCCTCTGCTCCTGCCGGCGTTTCTGGCCTTTCCCCAGAGTCGGTGCCTCCGTCTACTCCAAGGACTGGTATAGCCAGGTCCTGGAGGAATAAGAAGAAGGGACGTCATTAACATACTAACAAAAGAGCCACATGCTCTCCTTGACACCTGTGCCCGAGGTACAGGGTCGCATTCAATTGCAGAGTGATCCTGGCACCTACCCAGAGAAGGTAGCCAGCCTGATCTCTGCCAGTAGAACTAACCCTCTAACCCCTAGAAATTGTGATACTAACACTCATGTAAATGTCATAACTACCTCATTGCATTTCCCTCCTGGTAAATTAACCACTCATCATCCCCAACGCATCATTACCTCTCATTATGTATTTTAACAATTCCGTCGCTGAACTACTGCTGTGCGTACCACACTCTGGAATGATTGCGTCTTCATTTAACTGTATTGAGTAGGTTAGGCTAATGATTTAGTACCAGGGCATTAGGTTAGTAGCGTAAGTCAAATTTTTCAAGTACAACCTTATCTCAGGGGAGAAGTAGACTGTCGTCACAAGACAACCTGTAGTTATTTATTAGGCTAGACTACATCACTATATTAAGTTAGTACACTTAGCATCTTTGCCTATAAGTTAGGTAGGCCATTGTAGTCAGACCGTATCGCTGCTCAAAAAAACTTCAAGTTAGAGTAGGAGAACTGGGTTGTCGAGGCGATCAACTTATTTAAGCCAAGACCTTCACGCCCGAAAGGGAGTGAATGCCTTCTTAACAGGTGGGGAGCTTGCTTATGTCTATAGAACGCCTCGCCTTCCCAGCAGAGTTTTAGTTATAATTTTTAATTATAAAAGTCGCAGCCATGCCTTCTGAAGCGACTGTTGTTGGGAGAGTGGGTATGCCGTAGGACTGATATTTCCGGTCTGACGGAAGCTTAGGGTAAGAGAGGCAGGTCACAAGAGTAGCTAGGCTTCGAGATGGATTTTAGGGACTTCTACAATAAGACCTATTTTTCCTTCCCAATTTGCTGGCGTTGTGTTTACCACCTTTCAGGCAATGCTCGAGGCGGTTTTTTGGAAGCCCCCGTGATTCGAAACCAAGCAGTATCGCCCTCAGTCGGCTACGAGACGTGATCTCGGACCAGAAGGTCAAATTGCCAGCCTCCCAAAATTAGGCCTACCCACGTCGTGCTGGTGGACACGAACCCCAAGACCTGAACAGAGGTCAGGCCGCATTCTTCTACAAGGATACACAGAATATTGCATAAAGGTACGTCTGAAAGTGTAAACTTCAACCCAGCACCTTTTACTACCATACGACTCTTGCTAAATTCATTTTCAATTCTCATTTTTACCCCTTCTACATCAAAGCCCTTTGTCCTCATCAGGCCACGTGCTCCCCTTTGTGACTTGTTAAAGACCAAGCTTTCGTGTATACCTCAGTGAACCATTCGAGTTTACCTTCCCCAATGTTAGAGAATTAATCAGCCTTAATCAAAGCAAGAAGTCATTTTTCCTTTTATCTCGTTTAATCTGGGATTCTTTTCCAGATTCCATGAGTCACGTGCCGTCTCTCTGCCGCAAGTGTGCATTAACCCAAGTGAATGAAAATCAGCTTGAATTGAATGAGACTATAAGCCCCAACGTGGGGGCCAATATCATTTAACTTTTCTCCAGGCCAGCACGGGCCTTTCTGTAAATAAATAGTTTTAAAGTAACGAGCTGAGTTTTCTGGCGACCTTCCCTCTAAAGAAAGTTTACGGTAAGTTCAAGCAATTCCCTCTTGAAAACCCTAAATTACTTCCGTTTACGTATCTAGTCTCTACAACTAAGGCGCCTATATACGTATATATATATATATATATATATATATATATATATATATATATATATATATATATATATATATATATATCTATATATATATATATGTATATATATATATATATAACTATATAATATATATATATATATATATATATATATATATCTATATATATTATCTATTATATATTAGTCGATTTTAAATATTTTAAATATTACGTATCCAGAGAGTATGCTGCTGAAAATAGACCAAGGCTAATCATGTCGGAAAATCATTAGTCCAATTTAGGCCCACTAAATGTGTCATACAAATTATTTTATTGATCAAAGGACAAAATTAATTTAACTAAACATCGTTTTCAAAGAATGTTAACGCCTTGATGTATTATTTATCGGCTGTAGGAGACGAAATGACAGCACCCCATTGCAGTACGATATGTTGAGTCAAGACTCGAGCGGCAGCAAAGCCAACTTCAAAATCTTCGGTATGCTGTCACGAAGCTAAACTTGAGAATAAAATTAGAAATCGTGGACCCATCGGTATATATTTTCCTTACTTTGCAAAATAATTTTCTTTAATAAGTTGAATAAGTCTATTTAGTTCTAATGTAATTTATTTCAAGTATAGCACCTTTGAAAGGAAATGTTATTTATTATTAAGTAAATAATCTGGCACCTTCATATGGCAATATTTCCATAACGAACAATGAATTAAGAAACTACGCCAATTCTTCGTTGGCCGTCTGTACATCACATAGGATGTAGGGTAACAATCCTCCCTATGGTAACAAAGGATACTTTGGGTAGTTCAGGGCAGGGCAGCACAGGATAGGATAGGTTAGTTTGTGTTAAGATACATCCCCATTGAAATACTACGTCTTTATCTTCTTTTAATCAATACAAACATGTGGAGCCATAGCTGAACTTGGTGTTCAATGAAAACAAAGTAAAAATAATTTAAAAACATAAGTACTAAATTCACAGATTCTTTTACTGCTGACATCCGTAGACTTCACAATGCTAGGGGAAACCTCGTTCAAGAATGCACACTATCGTGATTGCACGTAATCATACCCCACCCGACATTAATAACAAGACAGGTTAAAAAGTAACTTCACCCAATGTTATACTAGCTACTGTATCCGAGTTCGTTCAGCCTCTGCGTAGGCTATGGCCTCTTAGGTCTACCGCAGGCTAGGGTAACAGACTAGGTATATTAGCTTTAACATCATATGCAACTGCGACACAATTTCTATGAATCCATGTCATGTTACGTACCTTTTTGTTGCCTTTCGTCCGTTGTCCAGATTTGTCTTTCCCCATAATTACTTTTCATACGTTTACGAATATGCGGGATAAAAACTGCACCACAGTCAACATACATATGCTTGCGCGTCAAGGTATCGTTCGTGTAGCCTAATGATCACGTTGGTTACGTTCTTTACGTTTTATTACTTAAAATCCGTAACATGGACTTTTCACGAGTTCCCTACAGTTTTAATGCAGAAACGTTAATGTTTGCATTACTCCTTAAACGATATATATGAATTTCTTGAAGTGTCTTTAAATCTTGAATTTTCACGTAAATTTGGTGGTATACACGGGCACGGCAACAAAATTTCTGACAAGCAATTAGGTAAACGTCACAGATAGGACTATCACAATCATAGATGTGTAAAGATGATGTAATGTACTCGTCCATAGCAGGTAGTCTACAAATTATCAGCTCAAGATAATAAATTATTTACGCTAATAATGAGAAATCTTATTCCACGTACTTGAACATAAAAGCATAATAATGAAAATCATGACTGGAAATAGCACCTATCCGCAGACCCACCATAAACAAAGGAAGGAAATGTTTATATAGGTACTATAGATCCCAAGCAGAGATTTAGAAATATACTCTTAGGAACAAAGTGCTTAAGGTCGGCCAATCACATACACAAACATACAGTTGTTTCAGGGAATCTTGGAATACGTTTTTGCATAGAACAAAACAAATGCTGCGATAATTTGCAGTCTGTACCCAAGGAAGTAATAAAAACAGAACTATAAATTAGCGCCCCCCCCCCCCGCCCCCCCCCCCCCCAACAAAAAGAAGAGAAAAAAAGTTTAATACAAGAAGAAATTTCGAAAGATCAAAGATATACTGCCTGCTTCGTAATGAGATTAAGAGAAAAAGGCACACCATCCATTATTTCAAGGAGTGAAAAATAAACTGTTTTACCTTCAGAATTTAATAACCACGGACCAGTTGGAGAATAAGTCCTATGAAGATCAACCGAGGAAAGAATACCTGGTAGAATTAAATCAAAATTCGAGTGGAAGAAAATGAAGGAAACTAACTCAGAGAAAAAGAAACATATGGCCAGGACACAACGAGGGTAGAAAAATGAAGGAGACCACCACATATATCTAATAAAAACTATATGAAAAAACTGGCACGATTGTAAGGTATGAGTTAATACACAAGAACCTGGAACTCTTAAAAGATATCCCAGGAATATATTAGATGCCTATTACGGAGTGGCAAGGGGTCATATATATATAAATATATATATATATATATATATATATATATATATTATATATATATATATATTTGTGTGTGTATGTATGTATATAATATATATATAGTATATATATATATATATATATATATATATATATATATATATATATATAGTCGACCGGATCGTGCCTGACATAGTCTAAGGCAAATTCCGAGTTTCCGATTCCTAGTTTTTCTTCAATCCACAAAACCAATCTGTGGGCAAATTAGCTAACTGCTGGTAAATGCACTTTCTTTCCTTATTTCTGACAAGGCTTCAATTGCAAACTATCAACTTATTTTTGACACCATATTGCATAAGTTGCGATGGTTTCCGTTTACCAATTCGGCGACCTTAAGATGTACTTATTTATTTTTTGTATACGTGTTGTTTAACAATAGCATAATTTTTATTCATTGTCTTCAATTATCAGCTGACTTGCCTTGTTTCATTGCCTCCACTTAGAAAACTACTAATTTTACTCTTAGTGTTTCTTTTTATTTTTCTTTCCATATTTTTTCCAAAGATTTTTCTCATTCCATTCGTTCTAAAAAAAATTCCCCACCTGTTTTAAAAATCCATTTTACTTTTTCCATGCAAGGACAGCCATGTTTATATCTTTCCTTCTTTTGGGTGAACCATGTTTCCTTCTATTTTTGACAGAACGTTAGAAAGACTTTCTTGTACTAGTTCTTTACCCAATATTGACGAGGATATATATATAGATATATATAATATATATATATATATATATATATATATATATATATATACATACATACATATATGACTGGTAAAAATGTTCTGTTACAACAGAATTCCATCTAATTAAAGGAGCCCATAAAAACACCAAAATACAGAGAGAAAAATACTATATTTCAGAGACTGCTGTCTCCCTCTTCAGGTAGATGAATGAGAAAAGTTACAGAAAAGGTGGTATTTATACCAAGAGGTCCATCCACAGGTAAGCCAATTTAGGTAATTCCCGCTGATAATCTTCCTTTAATCTTCTTAAGCGTTGGTTGAATGAAAACCTTGTCGATGATATCTGAGTCCCATGCTCCTTTTTAAATGTTCATTACCTGCCTCTGTTTAATCAAGAAAATAGCTGAGATCTAACTGACCGTTTATGTTGTATTAATCTCAGGGGAAGTGAATTTCCTGTAAATACGATGTTAGATTGGTCATAGTCCGGGCATGGGATTTTGTAGACGCCTGTGTCCTTGGGGGAGGGGGATATCTTTTGTTGGACGTTAATCAGGGATTTGGCTAAGGTGTTAGGTTAAGTAAATGCAAAAGGGTTAGATTTTCCGAGGGTCTGCGTCACCTTCTTAATCGTGTCCAGGTGTGGAATTTTTATTTTATTGTTGGGTGTGTCACTGGTCTTGTCTTGAGGGGGTCGGTAGAAAATTACGTTTGCTTTGTGAATGGCTTTCTCAATTATATGGTCAGGATACCTTAAAGACGAATGCTGCTTATGAATTAGTTCAAATTCTTTTTCCAGGAAATCTGGGGAACAAATTCGTAAGGCTCTTAAGAATAGGTTGCTGGCTATGCCTATCTTGATAGGAATGTCATGATAGCTGAAGTAGTGAATGTATGAAAGTGAGAATGTTTCATGTGCCGGAGCTTTCAATTACAAAATTTCTAAATGGTTAGCTGGCCTCCTTTCCCCCCTTTTAGGCACTTTTTCTCCCAGTCACATTAAACATTCGGAAGAAACTTTTAAGCCTTGACGTACATTCCCTATTCACAAAACTACAAGTATAGGACGTTCTTCAGTTTTTTAGGGAAAAATTATCCCCCTATTCAAATCATTTGCCATTGGCGCTTGACAAAATAATAAAGTTAGTTGAATTATGTGTATCTAATAACGTATTTTCATTCAGGGAATCATTATATAAGCAAAAATTCGGGTGTAGTAAGGGTAGTCCTTTAAGTCTTGTTTTAGCCAATTTGTACATGGAATACTTTGAAACTACAGTAATAAATGGAATAAAACCCAAAAACATGCTGTGGATGAGATATGTAGATGATATTCTAACTTTTTGGGATAATAAATGGGGCAATTTTGATGAATTCCTTTCAAAATTAAATGCACTAGAGCCCAGCATCAAATTTAAAGTTGAATGGAAAACAGACAACAAAATTCCTTTTCTTGATGTTTTAATAATCAGAGACACGACACCAATACAAATTTACCATATACAGAAAACCAACGTTCTCTCTTTCATACATTCACTACTTCAGCTATCATGACATTCCTATCAAGATAGGCGTAGCCAGCAACCTATTCTTAAGAGCCTTACGAATTTGTTCCCCAGATTTCCTGGAAAAAGAACTAGAACTAATTCGTTAGCAACTTTCGTCTTTAAGGTATCCTGACCATATAATTGAGAAAGCCATTCATAAAGCAAACGTAATTTTCTACCGACCCCCTCAAGACAAGACCAGAGACACACCCAACAATAAAATAAAAATTCCACACCTGGACACGATTAAGAAGGTGACCCAGACCCTCGGAAAATCTAACCCTTTTGCATTTACTTAACCTAACACCTTAGCCAAATCCCTGATTACGCCCAACCAAAGACATCCCCCAAGGACATAGGCGAAATCCCATGCCTGAACTGTGACCAATGTAACATCAGATTTACAGGAAAATCACTTCCCCAGAGATTAATAAAACATAAACGGTTAGTTAGGTATGGCCAATAGAACTCAGCTATTTTCAACCATATAAATGAACATAACCATAAAATAAACTGGAATTTGTCACATATAATTTATAGCAGCAACTACTGGTACAAGAGTCAAATGATGGAATCGGCCTTGATTAAGCAGAGTCAGGTAATGAACATCTCAAAAGGAGCATGGGATTCAGATATCATCGACAAGGTTTTCATTCAACCAACGCTTAAGAAGATTAAAGGAAGATTATCAGCAGGAGTGACCTAAATTGGCTTACCTGTGGATGGGCCTCTTGGTATAAATACCACCTTTTCTGTAACTTTTCTCATTCATCTACCTGAAGAGGGAGACAGCAGTCTCTGAAATATAGTATTTTTTTCTCTATATTTTGGTGTTTTTATGGACTCCTTTAAATATAAATATAATATATATATATATATATATATATATATACTATATATATATATATATATATATATATATATATATATGTGTGTGTGTGTGTGTGTGTGTATAAGATTGTATTGTTTATCACTGGTTTTTACTCCCATACCTGTTATATACTTCCAAATTTTCCGTTTTCGTATTTGCCACTCCGTTATTCTCGAAAGACAAGTTTCTGGTGATTTCTTCTCTGTTCTTGGAAATTTCCGGCCTAGATGAGCGTGTAGATGTCTTCATAGCTCTCTTTGCCTCTTCTAATATTTCTCAGTTTTTACCTTCGACAAATGTACACTTACAAGGTTTTTTCCAATCCTCAGTCTGCTACGAATTGTGTGCTACGAGGAACTGGCGATCTTTTGGTGTGTTTAGCCTCCCTGCGAATCATACTGCGTTGAAGGCGATGATGACGATGATATAGGCATATAATATGCATACATTATATAAGCGCACAGATGCACACACACACACGCTCGCTCACACAAATATATATATATATATTGCTAACCGAGAACCAAAAGATGTTACTCGTCTGTGTTAAACCCTTAAAAGGATTAAAAGTCGTAGGGCGAGATAATATCCGGTATATAATTGTGAATGCAAGCATGCATGTTGATTTAACTGCCATTTAAATGCAAAATAATGAACTGCTTACAGGTCTCGGACAGGATTAGCTTTTAATGACAAAGACTCGCATATCTTAGTCTCTTCGCTTTTGCGAAAGACTTTTTTGTTTCTCCTTACGACTGTCATTCGTAAGTATTTCTGGTTCCTTTCATCTCCTATGTGATATCTTAGTAGAGTGGTTCTTCTTAAACTAAAGGAGAGGATTCAAACAGATAAGTTGAAAAGATATAACAACTTTATTCTGTAACTCCATACTAAGAGATGCAGTTCGGTCGGGAGACCGATATGTTTGAATGCTGGCACGGAACTGCCATTCTAAAGCATCACGTCGATAGCGGAACATTAGCTATCTCAGCGATTCATATAAAAACATACGTAGTCCGCCGGCTCGGAAGTTACAAGTTTCCGGCGTAGGTTAACAGGTCAACCGCTTCCCATGGAAGTTGTTGTGCAAAGTTATCAGTAATGCAAAATGATGACAATGTACAGATTTAAACCAGGCTACTGCAGACAGCGCATAGCGTAATCTAGATCTGCATTGGTCACGTAGACGCTCCTAATGCCATGACCTCAGGTCATGGGTTTTTATTTACAGATACTGTAATATTAAAATGTATTTATTACATTAGGCTCGGTCTGCTACCATTCAAGCCTTGAATAACAAAAGTTACTTTAAACATTGTTTCTTAGGAGCGTGCTCGTAACATATGTTCAGGTATAAACATAATAAGTGATTAAATGCATAAAAAGGTTCTGTTACATACCCTTTTTGACATATTCATAAACAACATAAATGCATGGAAAATCTAGATCCATGTTTGGTAATAATAATGATTAGGTACCCAAATATAATAAAAAGGTAAAATCAAAAGATTAACATGTATAACATGATTAATATGATAATAGGTAACCTGATTAAGAATAGTGGTTACTGCATAGATTATGGCATGATCATGGATAATTGTTAAAGAGTACTTGTCACTCTTTGTAATAGGTAAATATAATTGTACAATTGTATAATAGTATAATTGTGTAATTGTGCACAAATGCAATATATAAGGGCTGGTGGGATATTTTTATTAGGTGCCCGAAAAATACCTTTAGGAGTATATTAATATATAATATTGGGCTATAATATTTTATTAGGTGCCCGGGAGATACTTTAACTGTTCAAATGCAAAGGCGTGAGTCTTTCTTGTCTTACATTTTTGCCAGCATACAGACCGCTTTTCACACACAACACAATTCCAGACAATTTCCCTAGGCACAAAATGAAGTGGCCAGTTTCAGGCGGCCCTAAACTCAAACGACTTGAGTTTAACGGGTACGTCATCTAGACGGGACAATACGTTTCCTTGGAGATCCTTCTGTTTACGCCTCAGCCTACGCCAAGCAAAGATGTTGACGGCGATAACCAATATGGCCGTCACGCTGAACACGGCCAGCAGATGTAGTAACGAAGGTTTTCTCCACCTGCATAAGTCGGTGACGCGTGGTTCATCTCAGCCAGTTGCGTCAAACGATGAGCCACCCGCGCGTTGTATGGGAGAGGTAGTGATGGGATAATTGTAGACGCCCAAGTATAGTTCGCAAAATACGCCTTCTCACGTATTATCGTGTTGACCCCTCTGACGGTGTAGTTTGTAGATGTCCCCGTACAACCATCAGCTGCTACAAAGATTGGGGAATGGGCGGTGGTCCCATCTGGACATACGACGTGGAATCCGGCTTTGTCGTAACGGATCCAGGAACCATTATTCATCCTGTAATTGAATCTATTACTGTAAAAGGGATAAAGTTTCCCCAGACCACCCTTCGCTTGTATGAGAGAGAGCCGTTAGCACTATGCCTAACTCCACATGAATCCGTTGATATAGGATAGAATTCAAAAGAGTTTGCTGTACAAATTTTATTATTCATGGCTTCTGAACAGTGAGTAGTTTATCTAAGTCTATAATGACTGTAAATGATTTCCTATCAGAAGAAATCAGTACATGCCCCGTCAAATTGGATTATTACTGGACTTGAGTTATTAGTCATGAAAGTAGGAAACGGTGCTATTTTGTATGATTGCTAAGCATCGGAAGAATCAAAAGGTATGGGTGATCATAATCCTATAATTTTCAACGCTGACTGATATTAGGCTATAATAGAACTCTACTTTATGGGCGTCTAATAAAGGAATATAACCTAGTTTCTTTCTCCCGTCCGTTTTTTCCAAAGTTAACGTCAGATCTTTAATAGGCATGAGGTGTGGAGATAACACACCCTTTGTCGCTAACGTAATAGCTTCTACATAATCTTTTGATTTCTCAATAAAATGTGATATTTTCACACGGATATGAACTATTTTCGAACTATAGTAAGCTAAAGTAGCCAGCAAATGTTGAACTTCCATGACCTGATCGATATTATTTGAATGTTCGTTTACTATACTCATTATTTGATTGATTGAAGATAACTGACTGCGAAGTTCGGACAAAGCTAATTCGGTTTTGTGTTGCAAAAAGTCAATTCTTTTATTTTGATTATTTATCTTAAGGCGATTTGAAATTCCTAAGCTAGATTCGCAACAGATCCTAAAGATGTTTGTTTTTTAGTCCAGCCAGAACAAGCGGGTTTTGCGGCGTTCGAGATTATTGTGCCGCACAGACCACATCAGCAGGTCACGAGCAAGTTCCTCTGCCTCGGCGGTTTTATTTTGTATGTCATAAGACAACATTTCCGCGACGCTTAGGGTTTGAGCTAGCGAAATCTCTGAGTTAGCATGAAAATTACGTTGGTGCATTTCCTTAAGCGAAATAGCAAACCTCATCAGGTCAGTTCTTTAAGGTTAGGAACGTCATCTTCAGGCAAAAATATGGCTTGCATATCCACTTCTATGACTATATTACTTGACACGATGAAAACATCGTCTGTTCTCTCGATAATCGAGCCATGATTAAATTCTATTTCTTTCGTCCTAGCGCTCTTTCCATACAACAAAGATGTCTGAATACACAATATCACTCCTAACAATAACAGATTCATTTTCGAAAACCTGCAATGAGTAAAATATATGTAATAACTCGTGTAAAAGAATAGGTTTTACATACAAATATGATTAATATAATATATATACTATATATATATATAATAATATCTATATATATATATATTATATATATATATATATAAAAATTATTATACAAGTTTCATAAATACAACCATTTTTCCCTCACTCCATCTACCTTTCTTTAGATTCTGATATGTGCCAATGGAACTATTCTCACATCAGTGGGTTTGGATACATTTTGAACCCTAAATCTATTGGCCGTTAATATTTCTAAAATGTTAAACGGGCCTTCAAACTTAGGTGTCAGTTTATAATTTAAACCCTTACGTACGTATACTTGTATGTATACCTGATCGCCCACGGCATATGTTCTAGTTGGCTTAGCTATTTTTATCATGATTTTTTTCATTATTATTTGTGCTTCTTCTAGATTCTTACGAAGTATATTATATTGACTTATGCTTGCATCCATAACCATTCCTTTAGAGGATTTGATATATTAGTTGTAGGCGTTAGTACATGGAAAGGTGTTCTAGCTGGGATACCGTACAGTGCCTCGTGCGGTGTCATTTTAATAGACACATGATACGAGTGATTAAGTGTGCTTAGTACCGCAGGTATGGCAATGTCCCAGTTGGGGTCTGCCCCCCCTAAGGTGACCCTTAAAATGTTTTAAACCTTACGATTTGCCCTTTCCACTAGCCCATTAGACTCTGGGTGATAGATCATGGTATTGATTTTCTTTATACAAAGGAATTCGCACAAGGAGTTAAGGAAATGATTATTGAACTCCCCCGCCCGAGTCTGATATAATGGTGTGTGGAATTCCATGTTTACAAATGTAGCACTCGTAAAACTTTCTAGCGCACTCGACTGCGGTTTTTGTTTTAAGCGCTATCAGTTCTGTATATCGAGTCAAAGCATCTATGATTACTAGGAGGTGCTTATTTCCTCTGTCTGACTCGTAAAATCCTGTTAATAAATCTAAATGTACTCTTTCAAAGGGTTGATTTGGCACGGGGTAAGCCCCTAGGCTGACAGGTGTCTTCGTGTGCCCTTTGTATTCTTGACAAGTGCGACAATTTGCTATGTGCTTTTTTATATCTGTAAGCATCGTATGCCAATAAAATAAGGATTTGCTTTTCTGTGACATTAAGGAATAACCCGGGTGTCCATGCAGTGGATTTCATGCAACCATTTAAGACAGTGGGTATGAGTGAGATAGGTACCACCACCTGGTTGTTATTCAACTGTGGTGTGTTGCGGGTTTTCCTCGTCACGGATCTACACAGGATATTATCTTTGATGATATAATTCTGCTGCTTATACTTTATGTATTCCTTTTCCTTCGGATTTCCGTTTAACGCAATGATGATTTTTTCTATTTGCGGATCTTTTCTTTGTTCTGTCTGTAATAGTTCAGCACTCCAGCCAGATCTTGCCTGTTCAGATATAGTTTTAACAATGGGCGTGGAGGTTGAGATATCTATTAATTCAGCTAATGGCTCGGTACAAGATGAAGAGGGGTTGCGTGATAATGCGTCAGCAATGATATTTGCTTTCCCAGGTAAGTACCCGATCCTCGCGCCAAAGTCCTGGATGATCATGTGCCACCGAGTTCGCTTAGGGCTGTGAATAAAGCCTTCAAAGAAGTCGGTTAGGGGCTTATGATCAGTGAGAACCTTGACGGGATAACCGTATATTATAAATTTAAAATGCACGAGTGACTTAACAATAGCGAGCCCTTCCTTGTCTATTACTGCATATTTACTTTCAGAAGGTCTCAGTTTACGTGAATAAAAAGCTATAGGGAAAAACTGTTTATCATATTGTTGAAGCATTACCCCACCTACTCCTAGGTCTGAGGCGTCTGTTGCTATGAAGAATTCCTTACCGAAGTCAGGAAATTTCAAGATAGGAGAACTACACAGTTCATCTTTCAATTTATCGAACGCCTGTTGATGAATTTCAGACCATATGAAATCTACGCCCTTTTTTATAAGATCGGTTAGGGGAGCGGCTATGATGGAGTAGTTTCTAATAAACCTCCTATAGTATCCGCTACACCCTAAAAATTGCTGTATTCCCTTGACGTTAGTAGGTATCGGAAAGTTACGGATAGCCGATACCTTATCATGGACTACTTTAAGACCTTCACTAGAAACCGTGAAACCTAAATAGACTAGTTCTGTTTTAAAAAATTAACACTTACTTATCTTTACCCTTAAATTATGCTGCTTAGTCTTTGTAAGCACTAGCTCTAATTTACGTAGATGTTCTTCTAATGTATTGGAAAAGATTACTAGGTCATCCATGTAGGCATGTAGGATATCTCCTAACAAGTCTCCAAACACAATGTTTATCATACAAGTAAAAGTTATGGGAGCACAACGTAAACCAAAAGGCATACGCAAAATTCATAATGTCCCCTGGCTGTGCTGAAGGCAGTGTATGGGATACTCTCTTGTTCCAACGGAATCTGATGAAATCCTTTTAGTAGGTCCAAGCTGGTGAAATATTTGTTCTGACCTAGTAGAGATAGGATATCATCAGTACATGGTACTGGGAATCGGTCAGGGATTGTTTCTTCATTTAAACGACGAAAATCGACGCATATCCGCCAAGTTCGATCTTTTTTCGGTACTACTATTAACGGAAAATTATAAGGGCTGTTTGATTTCCTAATGACTCCTTCTTTTAGCATTTTACCTACTTCCTCTGTTATCTCATTCTGAAATTTCATAGGAAGTCGGTACGAAGGTACATAGATTACTTTCTGTTTGTCCTTGAGCCTTATTTGATGCTCGATGACATCCGTTTTTCCTAAGGTTCCATCCGTAGTGGAAAAAACATCATGATATTCAGTTAAAAGATTCAAAAATTTCTGCTGAATTTCTTCTTCTTGAATGTCCTTATTGATTTTGTTCTTTATAGATTGCAAAAGGGATTCATCCGCAACTGATTGAGCGTGATTTATCTCAGCTACGGTAAGAATGCGATGTTTATAAACTTCCGCATCCAAGATATGTTGATTTTTGTGGATTACTAAAGTGGTATTCAAATGATTACAGACTTCGATGTGACATTGTTGTTGTGAGCCGACTGTATAAATGGCTTGTGTGACGGATAATCCGTGTGTTTTCAGAGTTTCGGAAAGGATTAACGTTTCAGATCCTGGCAAGGTTTTCTTTACACGCACTAGTATGTTCGAAGTTACGTTCGGCTCGAGAGTTTGCGTGCAAGCTGATGTTACGGGCGAGCGAGAGTTCTGTTGGGTTGCATGTATTATTTCTTGGTTCATGAGATAGGTGATTGGTCTTCAATGTAAGTGACTACTCTGTCTGTCTCTTTATATCTAAAACTGATTTTAGGGTATTAGAAGACTTATAGAATTTCCCTTTGATATACACGCCGTGTTTTGCAGGTGCTAAGATAATATTTTGAGTGCCCATAGACGGGTATCCGATAATTACTGCGGGATACATATTAATGTTTTGTACAACGATAAAGGTATCGGAAAACGTGCGCTTACCGACCTTGTACTGTACATGAGTTACTCCTACCACATTTAATTCATTATTTCCTATGCCTGAGAGTCTTATTCCGGACTTCTCTATAGGGAAATTTGAAAAGAGTAAATGATGAGTCCTTAAATCCATGATATTACGTGGACTACCAGAATCAAAGAACAAAGTGAATGACTTATGGTCCAAATTTACTGCATGTAAGGTTGGTCGCAACTCGTCTTGACTAATAATTGCATGAATTTGTTGCAAATCTACGGGAACCTGCACAGATTTTTTGGATTCGGCCGTGTGTTTCATAGGAAAATCAATTGCCTCACAATGATCTGATAAATGATTAAACTGATTATTTGATACAAAAGATGTTGATATTGATGACCCAACATCGCCCTCTCCCCCCTTGGAGCGAACTACTTGGTATTTGCTTTGTTTATCACACCTTGAAAATTCGCTTGTCCTTGCAAGTTCTGGCTAGACGGCCCAGGAACAGAGGTACCTGAAGCACGATTTGTTTGTTTCTGCTGTTGTGCAGCATTTCCGTTTGCTTGTTTCTTTTTATAGTACTGAGGACCCTTCTTTTTATTTGCACTGGCAACTGGTTGCGTGTTTGTAGGATTCTGCTGTTGATTCCTCGAGTAGCAACGATTATATGAATGAGTGGAACTATTATGTATTGAACAAAAACGCGTCCGACAGCCTGAAATCATGTGACCTGGTCGTTTACAGTTATAACAAACCATCCCTGCAACTTGATTATTATTATGTACCACGTTTACTTGTTGTGGCTTGTTCTCATTTTTTGCAAAAACTTGAATGAGCGAAGGATCTACGTCGGTACATTTAGACATGTGTTTTTTTATTTGTTTATACACATCTAATTCCGTACTGTTGGGCTGCAATTTTTTTGTCAAAACACCGCACTAACGCTTCAGGCAACATTGCAGTAATACTCGTAAGGTAAATCAAACGGATAAAATCTTTCACGGCGATTTTGGCACTCGTAACCCACCCGGAGTTACTTAAACTAACTTGATATTCATTTAGCCGGTCGGCAATTAGCGCCGCCCGCTCGACAACATTAAGCTGAGTCATAGAGGTTTGGTTATGGATATTTCTCAATGCCAATACTACATCTAAAGCCTCTTCACCCCCATACATGGCACGTAATCTGATTTTGAACTCGTCCCATGTAGTCGCCTCTTGGAAAGAAACACCCCTTAGATAAGCACTTGCGTCTCCTTTAGCAAAGTCTATGAAGCTTTTGGCCTCCTGTAATTGTACTGCTGGGTCTGTGATGCTTTTTGCATTTAAATGAGCGTCTACAGATGAGATCCATGCCTCAACATTTTGAGGCAGGAACCCATTGACCCGACCTTGAAAAGGGACAATTGCTGACCTCGCGCTCACGAGAGTCACCACATTGGGGTTGCCAGCCGGAGTAGTTGCCATGTTCACTTTTACTTTTTTCTTATCACTTCTATTCCTTGCGGTCCTATCAAAATATCTATAAGAGTACACTCGACCACTACGTAAACGCATATGCAATATACTGTATAAATGTGTTATAATAATAGGAAAATCCCCCAAAAGATACAAAAATACAGATAATTTGATAAAAATATTATACGGAGAATTCCTGCAAGAAACGATTAGCAACAACGAGAAGAGAAAAAAAATAATCTGCGGGCGAGAACTCGTAGTTGAAGATTGATTCTGTAATGAAGGAAGATTAAGATGGTGAACAACTCACCCCCAGAATACTGGACGATCGACTCCTGATGAACAACACTTCACTGAGGAAAGAACCTGAATAGATAAAATGGTACTTAGCTCAAGATTATATGGTGAAGGATTGTTGACATGGGATGACGTCTCAGTTCCTGTCGTCTCGCGTCGGAAGTCGTGATGACGTCACGGTCTTCTCTCAGGCGCACGATGCATGAAGAAGTCCAAGATTGTTGACGTCACAGCCTCCGTCCTCGCATTACTTCCTCTTGCTCTACTCTTTGCGTCCTTGCTAGTGATTGCGCGATGTTTCCTTTGTGTTTCCTTTATGTGTTTTCTTCTTTCTGTTGATGTTCGATGCTGCTCTCGTCCGGTGTTGATTCTCGAAGATAAGTGACAACAGTCACTCAAACGTCGATGTTGATGCTTGTATACTTCTCGATGAAGGACATATCTTCGTCTTCATAAAATGTTGCGTTGATTGAAGATCCTGTTTCCTCTGTTTAGTTTTGATTTCGAAGGTGGAAGTTGGTTCTTGTAGATCTTCGGTCGGCTGATATGGGTCTTGTTAATCTTATTCTTCGTCTGAAGCTGCCACCAGTCTTAGTCTCTTCGCTTTTGCGAAAGACTTTTTTGTTTCTCCTTACGACTGTCATTCGTAAGTATTTCTGGTTCCTTTCATCTCCTATGTGATATCTTAGTAGAGTGGTTCTTCTTAAACTAAAGGAGAGGATTCAAACAGATAAGTTGAAAAGATATAACAACTTTATTCTGTAACTCCATACTAAGAGATGCAGTTCGGTCGGGAGACCGATATGTTTGAATGCTGGCACGGAACTGCCATTCTAAAGCATCACGTCGATAGCGGAACATTAGCTATCTCAGCGATTCATATAAAAACATACGTAGTCCGCCGGCTCGGAAGTTACAAGTTTCCGGCGTAGGTTAACAGGTCAACCGCTTCCCATGGAAGTTGTTGTGCAAAGTTATCAGTAATGCAAAATAATGACAATGTACAGATTTAAACCAGGCTACTGCAGACAGCGCATAGCGTAATCTAGATCTGCATTGGTCACGTAGGACCCTCCTAATGCCATGACCTCAGGTCATGGGTTTTTATTTACAGATACTGTAATATTAAAATGTATTTATTACACATATGACACTGGTACAAACTACATAGTGTAAAGCCTTCATCTCACCAACTCAGTTGATCATCCCATACATGCTGGTTACAATTGGATTAGAGTCATTAGTCCATTTAAAAGCTCCAGGGTCATACTTGAAATTTGTTCCCGAGTCTTTGTAGGAACGGATATTATGATTATTCGTCTGGGATATTTAGTGTTTTGGTACTGTTTCATGAAACACTGAAGCCAGGTGATCCGAGACTTCTGATATGCATACTGAATCACTCACTGTTGGCGTAGCAATTGCGGGAGCAGTAAGGACAAGCGTGGTTGTCTAAGGGATATAAATGTTTGATTTTGATTTGATTTATATAGATTTTTGGCATTATGCCAAGCACTGGGGCAACTAAGGCCATTCAGCGCTGAAACGGAAATTGACAGTAAAAGGTTTGAAAGGTGTTACAGGAGGAAAAACTCGCAGTTGCACTATGAAACAATTGTTAGGGGAGGGTGGGCAGTAAGATGGAAAAGAGACTATGAACGGAGCTACAGTAAAAGGAATGAAAGTAGTTGCAGCCAGGGGCCGAAGGGACGCTGCAAAGAACCTTAAGTAATGCCTACATTGCACCGAATGAGGGGCACTGACGGTATTAACCTCCCTACGGGGAAGGTTAAGTATATCTTAGTTTAACCAGACCACTGAGCTGATTAACAACTCCCCTAAGGCTGGCCAGAAGGATTAGATATTTTGACGTTTCTAGGAACCAATTGGTCACCTAGCAATGGGACCTACAGCTTATTGTGAGATCTGAGCCACATTTTATCGAGAAATGAATTTCTATCACCAGAAATATATTCCTCTGATTCCACGTTGGCCGCGCCGAGAATCGAACTTTGGATCACCGGATTGGTAGCCAAGCGTGAAAACCACTCGTCCAACGAAGAACTCCTACGGGGAAGGGATATATATGGATATTACAGATATAAAGGGATGAAAACAGGGGACAGTCGGGGAGGGATAACTATGCCGACGTTACGCAGTTCAATAGCCAAGGAAGAAATACCCCGAGAAACCTTGGTTATATGTGGAGAACCTTGATGAAGCCTTGGCCTAATAGAACACCCACGAGCCCTTGCGGTTTTGAGCATGTTCAAAATTCCGTGGAACAGTCATAGTTTTTAAATCTTAGGCCATCCGAGGTGGAACTGCATAGGATATATCCCTCATAATAATGGGAGGGCATTAGGAGACATCCTGGAACATCAGTGGATATTCTGCCTGTTCTTTGAACAGGATTAACTCCTCTTATACAATCATCTTATCAAAAGCAGTTGATTGTTGCATTATATACTGTATATTATTATATGCTGTCAATTTCATAATGCATATATCCTCTCCTTGACTGCATGAAATGTACGAAAAGTGTCTGAAACATTTTCAGATTCTTTATTTAGCTTAGAGTTATAGGATGTCTAAAAATGTATGTTCAGATTTCGCATAACATAATTTAAAAGTTAATATAATGTAGAATGTGAAAAGAGAGAGAGATTAACTTTTTCCATTCCAAGCTAGAAATTGTTTCCATAACTTGTCATCGCCTCAAGATTAGGGGAGCTCGAGGTCTCTCTTTTGTTTTCATAACATGTCAATCTTACTTGCTCGAGTCTGTTTCGGACGAGTATGTCTTTGTTGGGCATACTATGTACAGGACTGGTTTCAGACATGTATGTCTTTGTCGAGATGTCACGTGAAGATTTTACGATTTTTCTGTAAAGTTATTTCATATTAGAAGCTTCTAGAAGGTTTGCACCATCTTTCGCAAGCCTTAAACGTTTCACATACGTCTGATGCCTCTCATTTCATATAAGTAGTTAGATATGTTTTTTTACTATCTAATATTACTAGTAAATTAACTCTTATATCTCTCGATTTGTCAAAAGAGACTTTGTTGACTCGTAAGTAATTTAATTTTGAAATGGGAAGTTTGTGACGTCAGTCAAGTTCTTTATGCCTCGCCCATACAAGTGTGTCTTGGTCATTACAGACTTTGAATTCCTGGCATAGAGAGCTCTCTCTCTCTCTCTCTCTCCATCGTCACTTTTGATTTCATATTAACGTAAAGATTTTATACATAATGAATGGCCACTCGTGAATTTTAGATTTCGTATTTCTTAGAGTTATTTAGTATTATTTAGTGCTTATTGTGGAATCTGAACAAACATTGTACAAGTGTGTAATGGTGCCTTTTCTTTTTTGAAATGTGAATCGGTGAAAATTTTGAACTAGCTGCAGCAGAAAAAAAAATGGTACCAGGGTAATGTGCTATTGTATGTTTATTAGTTGCAACTGATAGTTACAGTGATTTGGTGAAACATTTAAATTTTTACACATTGCAAATTTTTGTTTTGTATTTGTTTCATTTGAAGTGATTTTTTGTGCATTTATCCATTTTTCTTATTGAAGTGATTTTTTGTGCATTTATCCATTTTCTTATTGAAGTGTGTTTTTATTTTATATTCTGTGTGATTAGTGCTATTTACAATTTGGGCACTTCCACATTTATCTGTGATGTGTTTTCATTTGCATTCACAATTTGATTAACTTAGTTATTTTCAATAATTAATCATTGCACATGTAATTGAATGTAACACTTGTGAATTAATTTGCATTTACTTAGAATTCTTTTCAAGTTTTATTGTTGTTTAGCACTTGTGAATTAATTTCCAAATTTTACTTATTACCTGTCACTTTTGAATTTCGATTAACTAAGCAATTTTCTTGAACTTGTGATAAATTATATTTTAGTAATTTTACTTAATTAATTCAAGAATCAATTAAACTTTGCTTTGTTTTCAAGTATCGTAAATTTCCCTGATATTGTGAATTTTTCTTATAAATTTTGAGCTTGATAATAAATTTTTGTATTTAAAATTTTTATAAGTGTTTTCTTTTTCACCAGTATATAAGTATATTTTTGTATAGGTAGAAACATAGAGTGGCAATTGAGCTGTTTTCCTTCAATTTTCTTGAAGTGACTTAGAACCAGGGAAGTACTTAGACTTTTGAAATCAGGGAAATACTTAGACTTTTAACGTTGTTGATGGAGTGATGCCCTTTATTGATTTGATTACATATAGGATTACCTCACACCTGTTTTAATGAACTTAGTCTGATTTTCTGCAATACTGGTAAGTTGTTTAAGGGATCACTGTTGCCTTTAAAGTATTCAGTCGTATTTTACTTGTGATGAAGGTTCGGGTGTCTGGCTGTTGTGAGGTACTCATTTAATGATTGGTAAGTGTAGTAACCAGATACTTGGCACTTCGTCACAATACGTATAAGCTAGGGTGGCAAACAGTAGAACCGAACACACAGGAGTATGAAACAACAAGCGGAGTAAACCTTGTAACTGACTATGGGTGTGCATGTAATTTACAAATCTTGTTTTTCAACATGTCACTGACCATGTACTCGACTCCCTTCACTCAATATCAGCAAATTTTGCTTGCTCTTTTGAAAAAAAAGACTCAAGATTATACTTACATAAGTTGATATTCATGCATTTATCATATATTTCTATATTAAAACCATACTCAATACTATGTCCAACATATTAGTGCGCACAAAATTTTTTGCACCTTTCCACTTAATGACACGATAGGTTCACTAACATGAACAAAGCTGCATTGTTATTATGTGCATATATTATGCATTCTTATTCTGTTTGGCTCTCTTTTCCAATACAATTCCAGTTTTGCCAACTTTTGAAATATTTCGCATTACATTACATAAATGGGGTTTGTTATAGCTGACAAAGCCTTTTGGTATTACAGTCCACACTGTAGCATGGAGACATTTTTTAAAAAGTTTGGCCTATTCAAAAGGAACACCTCATAGAGGAAGTGAATAGATGTTGCTGTTTATTTACAGAGATGAGCCTCAACAACAGAATTTCTGTACTATATATTTGGCCTTTTACTGAAGAAATCAGGGTGTCTCTAAAGGTCATGTGATCGAGTAATTCAGTCAGTGTTACATCACGAATATTTTCGAGTGGAGTAGCAAACAGTTACTTATGATATATCAAATTATGTAATAAATACTAAACACACATACTGTTCATAATTTTTAATGCTGAAGCTTTGCATATTATGTGATACACTTAACAGGAAAAGAAAACTAAAATCAGATGAGAAAATGGAGTTCACAATAAAACATGAAGCTATCTCTGAAGTCAAAACCAGTCAAAACTTCGATTTTGAATGAAAATTCCAGTTCATCATAGACTCCTGTGTCTGACCTGGAGGAGACTCCTATTATATTATATTATATTATATTAGATATGTATATATATATATATATATATATATATATATATATATATATATATACATATATAATGCGTATGTGTGTATGTGTGTACGAGTGTGTGTGTCAACATTAAGCAGTATCCCCTACCAGGCGTGACTCGCAAGGGAATAAGAGGCAATGACACCGACACATTCACACTTATACTGTTGAATCGTGTAGGAATCGTGGATGAACTCCTTGTGCAGAAAAAATTCCACAACACTAGTAGCTCCATACACTTTTATGTAAAAGGCTCAGCAGCAGTGCATTGGAATCCCTGTACGCACTACACAATTCACTCCTAACTTATTTGCACTCTCTCACTTCATGGATGTCGAGGGCTGTCCTTTCCATGGGCCCTTTCATGCCATCTATCCGTCCCTTTCTAGATCCTCTTCTTATCTTTCCTCCCAGCAGTTCCAAATTGCATACTTTTTAAATCAAACTATCATTTTCCATTCCTTCTACATGACTGTACCATCTAAAATCTCTTGATTTCGTCTTTCCCACGACTCTCTTATCCTTTCAATCTGTCTTATGCCACACATATTTAAATATACACTAATTGTCATCTCCAGAGATTCCATCTTCTTTCTTTCTTTCGCATTCAACATGTGCACTTCACTTACAGGAGAGTTAGTTCAACCATCCCTGCATCTGTAGATGCTCCAAGTTTCCTCCAAATCTTTTGCACACATTCTGCTACCTTTCTAGCTTCCCCAACTCTGTGGACCACCTCTTCCTTCGTCCTACAGTCATCTAAATTCCTTACTGAGAAATAGTTATAAGCATCTACTACGTCCATTCTCTTACTATACATATTAACATTCCCTGCTTGGTTCCCTATTTTTTCATTGGAATTTACTTTCAATTTCCTCGTTTTGAAAACACTTCCAACCTCTTTCATTAATCATGTAGTTCCTCATCACTGGCCCCAGTCAGACATTCCAAACCTCAGACATTCCACACTCTTTCCACAACCCATCTTCTTATTCTACATCTGCTGCCCTTTATCTGACTTCCACATCACTTCATTCATATGGATATTAAATAGCCAAGAAAAAGTAATCCACCCTTGCCTCAGACCCGTTTTTACACAACACTATACTCTGTTTTTTTTTTTTTTTCCATCTGTCCATCCGCCTGTGGTAGTCGCGCATGGTAACACTGCATCCCGGGCTTTAAAGTTACGCTATGCGTAAGTTTTAGGTAAATAAAAAGACATCTTGGTGTACATTTGCAACTGAAAAGTATTTTAATAATTTACTGTATGCGAATTACACCGTTAATATTCAAAATAGGATATTATTTAAAGCCCGGGACGCAGTGTTACCATGCGCAAGCACCACAGGCGGATGGACAGATGGGAATAAACAGAGTATAGTCATTCAAACCTAAAAAAAAAAAAACATATGCTTTATTTCCATCATAAATCCTTTTACTCCTTCTAGAATTCCCTCTCAACAACTTCCCTCTGAACAACTTCCCTCGATGCCTCTGTGTCACTTCTGTCATAAGCTCGTTCTCTGTTTATGTCTGCCGCATGCAGCTTTCACATCTACTTCCAAACTTATCACATAACATTTTCACTGTATCCACGAGCTCTCCTCCCTTTCTAAACCCCCAATAAAACCTGTCATTTACTTTCCTAACCAAAATCATACCAAACACCTTCCTTAGTAGACTTCGCAGTTATGATCATAAAATTCTTGCCGTGTCCTTTATCACCATTACGTTTATAAAAAAAAAAAATAAATAAATAAGGAAAAAAGGGACAGCTATTTCGCTCAGCTCTTCCTTTGGAACTTTTCCTTCTTTCAGACATACCATCTGCCATAAGTCCTTTTACACTTGAATGGGAAGCTACCAGCGCGCGTTATACTATGCAGATATCACAAACACACACTAAGCAGTTTTATCTTACTGTATGTAGCTCCAGAGGGAAAGGAAAACAATAGTCATTGCTACATTCCCACTTTAACTGCTCGTTTGTGGATGACATGCGGTGCAAAAAAACCTTTACAACATTAGCCACTACTAAATCTATACACACTGTGCCATTGACATCTGTCTTTTGTGTAATAATACGATTCCCGAATATTAGAGCTCTTCCTTTCTAGTGTCCGCAAAACATCTGCCCAATATTTTATAGATATCCTTCTCCTCCTACCTTCTAACACTTGCAGTGTTTTCATTCTTATCACCAAACTATTGTCCTCCATTCTTTCCACACGACCAAACCATTTCAAAACACTGCGACCCATCTTTTCACTTACAAGACCCTTTATACAAATTCAGAGTACTTATCTTTCCAGTCGTTCTTATGACACATATACAACACAAACAATTCATCTCAACAGCTTCAGTCTTTTTCATTTACATTTAACATCTACACTTCCCTTCCGTAAAGAAGACATAGTTCAACAATCCCCTCCAACATTCCACCATATGCTCCGAGTCTTCCTTGCTTTTGTTTTGCGAGTCCCCTGGTTTCTTGTCTTCCATCATCCATTATATTTCATTAACTCTCAAAATACTGATATGAATCAGCTGCTTCCATTCTCCCACCGTGATGATCAACTTTCACATCTCCAGCTTACAGCCTTCTAGTTTCCACTTGCTCCATTTTAATTTCAGCTTTCTCCTCTTGGAAACGCTTTCAAATTCTCACTTGTTTCTGTAGTTGCTCTTTAATATTCCTAATCTACGTGTCATCTGCGTAATCTTAGCTCTCAACAGTGCGGTAATGTTAATAGATAATAACAGTATCAAGATTGCAAACTAAGGAAATAGGTCAAAGGCATGAAGAACTCTATTTGGTCTCAAAAACTGTCCTTTTGTTGCTTGTCTTACCAAACGTTGTCTGAGTAACCTTACTCGTGCCACCACAAATAGCCTTCAGTAATTAAAGGCTTAGCGGTGGCATGTGTGGAATCCAACACAGCAGAGGCATTTTTAACAACAATATAAAAAGTATTATACATTGGTGTTCACTAATTCTGGTTAAAATTGAACCTTACTTATTGCCACATCTATCTTCATCCTTTCTGTAGAGAAAGGACTAGTGCATCAGAATCAGCCAAGCGCCATCAGTGATGTTACACATAAATGCCGTGAGTATTCAATCGTAAGCCTAAAACAGCCAAGGGTCGTTATCCATGTTTCCTTCCAGTTGCCAGAATCAGAGATCATCGCTAACCTAGTGGGTATGTGCCTCTTTGACATATGTACCTGTTCGTGACGAGAAAGGCGAGAAAAGAGGCGATTGATTTCGGTCAAAATGAAACCCACTCGCTCCAATTATTATAATGTTCAGTGTCACCCGAGAGGTTTTTTAATATACTTACTTCAGATTTTCACCGCAAGATCTAGTCCTCCACATGCCGTTGGAAATAGAGACGCAATATCCACTGCTTGGTTCATTATTGTCCCAGCTGGAAAAAAAGGAAATAATGAAGGAATGAGACACATAAGGTAATTCGTCCTTGACTTTAACACAAATAGAATAATGAACAATGAATGGACAGATATGAAGACGCGAGTGACTGAGATGATTAACCTTTCTTTGGCCTCTTGCATTTGGAGGGATTCTCAAGAAATTTCTCGTAATTCGAAGTCATTCTCAAATTTCTTTTTGGATACTAGCTCTAATCTTAAGGACATTTCTAAAAGAAGAACCTAAAATCCTTCTCCTTCTCTTCTTTAGTGTCGGTTTAATTCTTCATTTTTGACTGGTCATCAGCTCCTTTATCCTTTGATATTAGAAATATTTCGATGTGTTTATAGGAATAGCAAGGGCCTTCATAACTCTGGTCAAAGGCTTCAGAAGTCATAATTCTCTGAAGAAGAGACGTTCTCTGTTGGTATGTCAGGGACTAAGATCCACAACAGGCCTCGATATACTACTTCAGCACCTTAGAGCACTTATTACTATAGGACAAAAGACCTTGTCGGGTAGGATCTAATTTAATTACACTGAAGAAGAGCCATTCAGCTTCCATGGTGCACCTGCTACTCTTTATAGTTTGTTATATTATTTAAAATACGGTTTATTCTATGGTACATGTGTGTATATACATAGAAATGTATGTATGTATGTATGTATGTATGTATATATAAACATATATATATATATATATATATATATATATATATATATATATATATATATATATATATATAGTTAGTATATACAGGCACTGATCTACAAATGTCCTTTAATATCTAATTTGCTCTACCTCGGAGTTAATATATAGCCTTGTAGGTATTAACAACGTCACTGTACGTCCTGAAGTCTTGGTTCAGTGGTTCGAGTCCATGAGCCGACGAATTTATTGTCAACTAAAAATTCCATTT
>NC_061094.1:34327661-34328717 GCF_015104395.2 Macrobrachium nipponense
TAGTGGCCAAATCCGGTGAGAAGATGTTGATGGTAATAATTGAATGCTCAGACGTAAGTAAATAGTATACAACGAATTTAGACAAATATTTTTCCCGAGATCCGTTACAATCCTTCGGAGTGCCTGGCTCATTATTACATACATCGCCACTAATCAATTTTATAGGTTCTATATCATTTCACATCATGCATATCTTAGTTTTACCAGACCACTGAGCTGATTTAACAGCCCTCCTAGAGCTGGTCCGAAGGATTAGATATTTTTACGTGGCTAGGAACCAATTGGTCATCTAGCAACGGGACCTACAGCTTATTGTGGGATCCGAACCACATTATATCGAGAAATTAATTTCTATCACCAGGAATGAATTCCTCTGCGTGGTTCCGCGTTGGCAGAGCCGAGAATCGAACTTCGAACCACCAGATTGGTAGCCAAGTGCGAAAACCACTCGTCCAACGCGGAACTTACTCTCTGGAGAGGTACTACATGCAATATATGGGTACACAGTAAGGCGCTGTATTATTTTACTTACCTCTGATAAAAGCTAGCAGCTCAGCACTTGAAATCTTAACCAGATAGTTATTGTACTTTCCACAAGCAGTGGACGCATTTTGCCAGGTTTCGTCGTTACCGTAGTTTCCAGCTCCAAACTGGTAATAGCAGCTGCCGTTAAATGGATGCCAAATCCAATCGCAATAGTTCACTGTGCGGGAAAGAAAAGAAAGCAATGGTCATTCAAAATAAGATATTTTTGATACCGGCTTCATGCCGAGTGCGTACAGACTACAGAGAGACACGTGGAACTTGTTGAAACATCATGGGATCCGGCTGGGGTAAGGAAAATTATATTTATATTTTCATGAAAGAATTTGACCGCGTCCACCATAATAGGTAAATAAAAGGGAGTGGGGTATATGCATCTATATGGAAATGATCAACAGCGTGTGTTTTTTTTTTTTTTTTTTTTTTTTTACGCCATGAAATAAGAGGTGAAGGCGATATAAGGTCCTGTATATTGCTTCCACTGTTATTGAGACGCAAGTGATTTGTCTTGGC
>NC_061094.1:34329217-34359217 GCF_015104395.2 Macrobrachium nipponense
TGATTTGTCTTGGCAAACATACACTTAAGAAGATCGACCGAACTATGAATGCGTGGTCGCACGCAAAATTTACACGTACTGAGATCCAGACATAGTTCACAACGTCTTTCAGCAAGATCATGGAAAGATCAGGTAATGGCGAAATCATTTCACCGCCAATCTGCCTTCATTAAATTGCCACAAGCGATAGGAATTTGTGCACAGAGACCGTATCCCAGGAAATGAAATACTGACTGATTTCATCTATATGGCAAGACTCACCTCACCGCCTCATCTCATAAATCAAATTTCCTTTTTGTACATTTTGTAACACGCGCCGAAAGCCTTGGCTCGATAGTTCTACATTCTTTTCCTCAAGCTACTTGCGAGGAATATAAATATAGTGATCTTGTTTTTCAGGATTACTTTATATTTCTACATATATCTTATTGAGTTTCTTTTATAACGCTCATAAAACCTATAATGATAAAGTTACTCCTAAGCACTGGTTTTAATCGCCCAAATTTCAGGCCGCTACGGGAGTAGAGAGTAATCAATTACACAGCCGAGGCAGGGGACGTCGGTTGGAGAATATAAGAAACAGATAAAGAAATCCGACTGGGACAGACCCTCTCGCTATCCTTGTGGTCAATAAAAACAACTGTTTTTCACACTAAACTCCACATCCATTCATAATAATTCGTGATGCCTTTCAGTATAAATGAAAAGTCACATCACATGGGGCGTCCTTAATATTTCAGAGCTCGCAGTCCTAATATTGACTAAATTCAGTGAACTATTATAAAAGTCAATTCAAAAGCTCCAAGAATGGAATATTAATGTTTCTTCTTTATAATGAAATTCGTTTGTTGTGCAAATCCAAAATACTGTTCTGAAAGTCTTATACAAGCCAGAGTACTTGTTAAGTACACGCAATGAGTTTCTTTGATGCTCATGAAAGATCATTTGCATTTTAATATAACATATATTAGATATTCTATGTTAAACATATATTTTCATACAACTAGAAACCTTTTTCCTTAGTTGACAAGGCTCAAGAGAGTGATAACTTTTCGGTTTTTAGAAAGTCTTATGAGATCAGGCTGATGACATTTTATCCTTTCGTGCTCTCGCAACAACCAACTAGAGCCGAGTAAATACCAGGCACTCATTCACTCTTAAACCAATTGATTGCCCATTAAACGAGAATAGTTTCCCTCTACTAAAAGAACTCCAAGGTCTCAGACAGCCTGGCCTGAGACGAGGTGGATGGATTTGAATATATCTTCGCAAAATATCTATACTCAGTTTTTTCCCATCTGTCCATCCGCCTGTGGTGTTTGCGTATGGTAACACTGCGTCCTGGGCTTTAGATAGTTACATTCAGCTTACGTTCAACAATAATAATAATATCCTATTTCGATTATTAACGGTGTAAATCGCATACAGTAAATTATTAAAACACTTTTCAGTTGCATATGTACACCCAGATGTCCTTTTATTTACCTAAAACTTACAAATAGCATAACTATCTAAAGCCCGGGACGCATTGTTACCATACGCAAACACCACAGGCGGGTGGACAGATGGAATAAAACAGAGTATAGTTTCAATTACACATGAAGGAAAGTTTAGTGGCGACCACGGTCTAGGTATATACCTAGACCGTGGTGGCGACCATAAAACCTAACCTGGATCGACCAACAATGCACCAAAGTACACGAACCTGATTTTTAGTACCATGCGTCACTCCCTTCACCTGACGTGAAAACAAAGATATTCCACTGTGACATTTAGGCAAATAAGTCTTCCTACTTCTTGGGATTTTTCAGTAAAAAGTTTAAGTATTCCACCTTCCGATAGCAATGTTCATTTATCGATGCCGTGAAAAAAATCTTTTTCTCCGTTCACTTTACAAAAAATAAACATCTAGTTAATTTAACTATATGTATAAAAAGCTTGGGCGTGGTCAGCGATGTTTTTAGTATTATTTACTTTAAGTTTATCAGATATTTTGCATTCAGACTTAATAGACTTCTACCTATTTGCAGGATAATCAGCGAAGGTCGCGCTAACCTCAATCTTTCACTATCCGTATTAATAAAACTGTAATGAAAGATTTGTGCAGTATTCATTCACCCGCTTCAAAAACTGTCCTCTGTTTTTACCTGGGGTGGTTGTAGTTGTTCTCGAGGTCGTGCTTGTTGAAGTAGTAGGTGTAGTGCTGGTGGAGGAGGTCGTACTTGAGGACGAAGTAGTGCTTGTACCTGACGAGAAAAATATTTTTGGGAGAATGTATGGCTGCTTGCACTGTAGTAGATCCACATCAACCCGCATTTGATGTCTAGCCCAGTTCCTTACGACGCTCCTGATTGGCTGTTGATAAGCCAATCACAGGGCAGGAAACTCTCAGTCTCTCTTGAGAATTCACATAGGCAGTATGTATGTTCCATCTCTCCTGAGGTATACGTCTTTCAAAAGTATCCCTCGGGAGAGGTACAACATACATCCTGCCTATGTGAACTCTCGAGAGAGACAGAGTTTCCAGCCCTGTGATTGGCTTATCAACAGCTAATCAAGTGCGTCGTAAGGAACTGGCCTTTCTTATAAAGAAGTAACGGAAGGTAATGGGAAATACAGAATGAAGAAGAAGAAGAAGAAGAAGAAGAAAAGGGATCACAAATAATATTCGGAGAAATAATATGAGATGACATTTGTAAAATTACATTAATATTACCGAAAGTATTAATCAACGATAATCGTTTAAATTTCATATTAATTACAACGGCCTACTTGTAACTGTAGTTGATGTACTCGTAGATGTATCTGTTGCTGTTGTCGTCGATACTGATGTTGTAGAGCTTGATGTTGTGGGACTAGATGTTGTAGAACTTGATGTTGTAGAGCTTGATGTTGTAGGACTAGATGATGTAGAACTTGATGTTGAAGGACTAGATGTGGTAGGACTAGATGATGAAGAACTTGATGTTGTAGGACTAGATGTGGTAGAACTTGATGTTGTAGAGCTTGATGTTGTAGAGCTTGATGTTGTAGGACTAGATGATGTAGAACTTGATGCTGTAGGACTAGATGTTGTAGAACTAGATGCTGTAGAGCTTGGTGTTGCAGGACTTGATGTTGTAGAGCTTGATATTGTAGAACTTGATGCTGTCCCCACCGATGAAACTGACTCTTGCGTTGGTTGAGAAACTGCAAAATCAAAAGCTTTAGAGATGAGATCATTAATCTCTTAAGACATCGTTCATTGGAAGAAATGATTTTGCAGAAAGTACCGGGAAATATTGATCCCTGAGCAGTGACCAGAAACTACTGATGCCTCGCCCCTTAAAAGGATCTACTATAGTAGAATCACATCAACCGTGCATTTGATGTCTAGGCCAGTCCCTTCTGACGCTCCTGCTTGTCTGTTGATAAGCCAATCACAGGGCTGGAAACTCTCAGTCTCTTTTGAGAGCTCACATAGGCAGGATGTATGTTGCACCTCTTCTGAGGGATACTTTTGAAAGACGTATCCCTCAGGAGAGGTGGAACACACATACTGCCTATGTGAACTCTCGAGAGAGACTGGGAGTTTCCAGTCCTGTGACTGGCTTATCAACAGCCAATCAGAAGCGTCGTGAGGGACTGGCATAGACATCAAATGCACTGTTGATGTGAACCAACTTTTTTTTTTTTATAAGTATTTCTTATTTAATATCTTTAAAAAGCAGCAGTGAAGACGCAATAACGGTGGACCCTACATCTGAACTGTAAATAATACGTAATGAAACGTAAACAGTTGATTAGTTTTCCAAAATAACTGTAAGGGACGAAGGTCAGTGTCAGAAGAGTAACTACTTTTTTAAGGAGTAAATAATCAGGAAAGGCAGAACTGAAGGGGGTAAACGTTGCCATTGCAAGATTCCTGCTTCCGCCCATTTCTGCTTTTCGTCTTACCATTGTGAATGAATGTGTGATCAGAAGTGCTGAACGTCAGGGACGCAAGATCAATACCCACGTTGCTGAACGAGCAGGTCACACTTCCTGTTCAGGAGAATAATTGACATACTGAATGACGCTGAAACTTATTGACAACCGAACACACGGTACACCTTTGAATACGATCTGTAAGCCAACCATGAAAAGTTACACAATCATTACTGTATTTATGAATATATATTATATATATATATATATATATATATATATATATATATATATATATATATATATATATATATATATATATATATATATATATATATATAATGTGTGTATGTATATGTATAAGTATATGTAAATGTGTGTTTGACTAAACACGTTTCGGGATTCAATAATAGAGAACTGGTGTCGATTGTACAAAGTCCATTGTTCGATCGTGCCAACCCACCTATAAATAGATACTACCCGCCTCAACTAGAATAAAGACAAAAAAGTTGGGGTGGGTGGTAGCACTGAGCTAACAACCTCAACCTTGATGGTTTGCTAAGAACCGGAATTCTCTAGACTTAAGCGTCACCCCTTCCTGAAGAGTAAACAGTTTTTGTCCCACTGGAGAGGCCGGCTCCAGGAGATATTACACCTATTTCTCAACATAACTTTTTGGGAAAGTGTTTAGGCTCATGTTAGCATTTGAGATAGTGGTCGGATTACGGTGAATTTCTTATTTCTACCCTGGAAAAGTACATGCACAGTTTCGTGCAAACTAATATACAGCTAAGAATATACCAAGACAATGTGATGTTGAACATCTCAATCGTAAATAAGGTGTAGGAGTAGTGGCAGTAGCAATTTCTCTAATACATGAGTTATATTTAGGACTTTAGTCACACTGGTCTTCACTATGCCACAGCTCCCTCAAGTTGTGGGTCATAAAAATCACATGTGTCCAGTAAACCATACTGTCCAACAGGCAAAACTAGGTGTGTGAGGATGTATATTCAAATCAGCCATGATGGTGACCAGACATTCAATAGACTATGAAACTTGAACTTTTGAAAGTGACAAAACGTAGACGTGTAAATTACAAAGGAGTGAATATCCGCACTACCAGATCCCAATAAGATTTATTGGCTGTTATTATCGATCCTCCATAGCAATGGGTACTACTCATAGGCCTATGGCGCATATGCCTTGGCAGGAACCACCTCAGTCAGTAGAAAGGTATACACCAAGAAACCAGTGAGTGCCCCTATGCAGCTTCTACAAGATATATCTGGAATCCTCCTCTGCCACCCTAATGCCACCACAACTGCCACCTCTTTCGAGGGAGGAGCAAGTACATTTATTAGATGTATCAGAAAACCTCGTCAAATATCACTAAGGTCCAAGGTACTTCAGTAATTCTCACTGCTTTAAGCACAAGCTTTAAAAAATAAAAATTTTTACCCTAGTAAGCGAGGCTTACAGGTTATACGTATACCTTGCCTAAAGGTGACCAAAAAGTAGTTTAGTAATACAAGGTACCTGCAGTCTGTACCGTAGCCAAAGCTGTTAACTAGATATAGTTTGTCAGAATGACCTGAATATACATATGTATATACATACATACACACAATAATGCGCATATATATATATATATATATATTGCTACTTTCAAAATGCATATATTCCCTCTTTTGACCGTATAAAATGTTATGTAGAATTGTGCAACATTTTTCAGATTCCTAGATAGCTTAGAGATAGGATGTTTTAAATGTGTGTTCAGATTTCTGCATTACATATTATAAAAGAATATATATATAACGTAGAATGTAGAAAGAGAGAGAATATCTTTGTCTGTTCAAAGCTAGAGTTGTTTTCCAAAATCTGTCAACATGTTTGATAAGCGAGCTCGAGACTTCATTTGTGTTTTGAGATTCTGTCATCACGTAAGATAAGGGGCTTCTGCTTCGGTCGATCGAGTCGAGTACGTGTCTTTTTTTAACAGAATTGTTTCATACCCGCATGTCTTTGTCAAAGCCAATTGCAGATTACACATTTTGTATGTAAAGTTGCGTAAGATTTCGAAGCTTCTGGAAGCATTATTGCCAAAAACGTTTTTGTGTTATCCACTGTCCAGCTTCCGTAAGGAAGAGAATTTCATTAGATCTTAGATACTCGAGGTGTTCACATCTCTCTCTCTCTCTCTCTCTCCTTCTCTCTCCATCGCATAACACTTTTGATTTAAAGTAACGTAACGATTTCATACTTATTTGAATGGTCACTCGTAATTTGTAAATATCAGATTTGATATTTCTGAGAGTTTATTTAGTATTATTTAGTGTTTTTGTGGAATCTGAACAAACATTGTTTCGTAACGGCGCCTGGGTTTGGTAAAGTGAAACAAGCCTGCTGCAAAGAAAGAAGTTGGTATACCAAAAAGGTAAAGTGTGTTATATTTTTATTTTGCAACTTAATAACTGATAGGAACAGTGGTTAGAAAACAGCTAATAACTGATAGGATAAGTGGTTAACTAATAACAGGTGGTTACGAAGGTTTGGTAAAAACTGATGGTTACAATGTTTTGAGTGAAAAGATTTACACTTTTACACATTGCAAATTTTCTGTTTTGTGTTTGTTTCATTTTGTGCATTTGTTCATTTTCTTGTTGAAGTGTGCCTTTTTATTTCGTTATTGTCCACATTTTTCTGTATTTTCATTTGCATTCACAATTTAATTGACTTAGTTATTTTCATTGCTTAATCATTGCACATTTAATTAAATTTAACACTTGTGAATTAATTTGCATTTACTTAGAATTCTTTTCAAGTTTTATTGTTGTTTAGCCCTTGTGAATTAATTTCTAATTTTCAATTATTGCCTAACACTTTTGAATTTCAATTTAATTAATTTTCTTGAATTTTGTGATAAATTAATTTTGATTTAATTTTACTTAATTTGATTCAAGAATTAATTAAACTTTACTTTGTTTGCAAATAACAGTAATTTTCCCTGATATTGTGAATTTCACTTATAAATTTTGAGTTTAATAATAAATTTTTGTTTTTAAAATTTTTATAAGTGTTTTCTTTATCTTACACCAGTATATTTGCATTTGATTATATTTATGTTAGGTAGAAGCATAGAGTGGTCATTGATCTGCTTTCCTTCAATTTACTTGAAGTGACTTAGAACCAGGGAAGTACTTAAACTTCTGAAATCAGGGAAATACTAGGCTTTCAAAGTTATTGATGGAGTGATGCCCTTTGATTAATTTAATTACTTACAAGATTACCTCACACCTGTTTTGATGAACTTAGTCTGATTTTCTGCAATACTGGTAAATGTTAAGGGATCACTGTTGCCTTTAGAGTATTCAGTCGTTTAATACCTGTGATGAGGGTTCAGGTGTCTGGCTTTTGTGAGGTATCAGTTAATGAATGGTAAGTGCAGTAACCAGATCTTTGGCCACTTTCCCCCCAAGTAATTAATGGTAACCAGATACTTGGCACTTCGTCACAATATATATATATATATATATATATATATATATATATATATATATATATAATATATACAGGTGTGTGTAAATTAACAGACCTATATGACTAGATAAATAACAGAAGAAAACTAACATTATTTTAGTCCCGCCCCTGGTAAATGTGGAAATGAGGTACAGGACAAAGAGTATTTATAGAACATACTCAGATATGGAATATCTGCGTTTGTCATTTGAATATGGTGTTCCTGTAATTCAAGGTGCCAAAATGTTCGTTTTTGGTCCGAGTACGCTCTCTCCCAATTAAAGGTGTTAAGGAAGGATGCATTTGAACAAATGATTTTATTGCATGCTCATTCCAGTCCTTAGTTCTCAGTAAAGTTCATAAAGTTGATTGTTACAACATGGCTTCATAGCTGCGGTTTTCTAATCTTCAACTGGCGGAAGCTTGGGTTACTTTTACGCCGAAGAGAGAGAGAGAGAGAGAGAGAGAGAGAGAGAGAGAGAGAGAGAGAGAGAGAGAGAAATGGGGAGGGAAGCTGTTTACGTGTTTTGTTGCCATTTAAAGGTGCCTATAATGTACAATGTGCTCTTGTGATGAAATTTATCTCTACAACTCCAGGGCGTTTCTGTTTATTCACAAGGTTCTAATTAGTCTGATTCTACTGCTGGGGGCAATTGCTCAAATTGCATGTAACATTAATCATACTTTAAAATGAAGTCTAAAACCCTGTTGCTGCTTGTGCAAAACCCACGTGATACTGCTATTCAGCTGTCTTGCTGATATAGCCAGCTAAGAGGAACTTGTCCTTTTAAATATAATTGCGGTTGATCCCAGACAGTTCAATTATTCGCAGTCGTTCGCCTGCCCCATCGGCCTACAAAAATGGCAAAAATGGGAATCGTGTAACTATCACAGCCAGTGGCTCTTAAATAGAAACTATTTCCGTCTCCTCTCCCCTCCGTTCGTCCATTAGTTTTTATGGCTATTTAAGTGAACCTCTCACTTCTCGTATTTTGGGTGGCTAGGTTGCTTTGAACTTGAAGAAATCATTTTGTACAAACGGCTTAATCTGCCTCTAAAAAATCGAGAGTATACTTTAAATGCCCTAAATTCTTTTCTTCATCTCTGTTATTGAAGCTTCCTGCTGCATTTATTCTTCTTACTGGATTATTGCTCTCTTATTTGTTGTGGTTTTCATTTGTTTTCTCCTCAGTATCGGACTGAATCTGAGTCATGTTGCCTGATCAGAGAACTATATCTTTTCACATTCGTTCTCTCTCTCTCTCTCTCTCTCTCTCGCTCTTACTCCTATCATTACTATTTCGGTCAGTGTTCTGCTTAATTCAGGGAAGGAATTCGTGCTCCTCACGGGCACCCTCGTAACACCTGTCAGTCTTACCTTTCCTCATTTATTCTGAGAGAATCGGAATTCCTCGGATTACACGGTTCTGTGATTTTTTCTCTCCTTCTACTGCCAATCTTTGGAATGCACTTCCAGCTCCTGTTCTTCCTAATTTGAATGTGTTCTTCCTTTAGAAGGAAGTTCGATCGCTTCGTATATGCTTAACACCCACATTTCTCAATCTCACCCCTTTTTTCTTGTTTTCGTCGGGCATGGGGTAAAAACTAGTATTTGACTGCCTATTCTACTCTTCTTTGCGCTTATAGAGTATTACATGAGTCTATCTTTCATAAACCAACTACAAAGTTCGGCTTTGTGAAATAAGAATAAAAGAGCGTGTGTAAAGTCATCAAGTTCTAATATCATCACTTAGTGAAAAAAAAAAACCTTCGTGAGAATATATCTAATTTTTTTGCCAAGTACTTAGGCCGAGAGAGCTATGTTGGCTTATATGATGCAATACACAGGACTAGCGTATCGCTATGGTTGTCATATTCACACATCCATTTCAATCTCGTATTCACTCTCTTTAATTGGAATGTTAGGTATCTAATCGGTCTCAGTTCGAACTAGCGGTCATGAACACAAACGCATCCATTGCCTAGGAACCTATTCGCGTGCGATAGGTTCTCTATATAAATATAATTATGACGTAGCAACTCTCCCGAGACAACAACGAATTGCCTTGTTTTAGGAGAGGTGGACTCTTAACAACAGTCCTCAGACCTTGAGCAGAGAAGTAAGAGAGAGAGAGAAAGAGGTAGAGAAAGATAGTAAGAGGGGAAGTGAAGGAAGGACGAGGTGATACCGTGATAGTACTTACTTTTACCCAATCAAAATGCAGTGCTTTCTCCCAATATTATTTCTCTTTGTAGTGATTTGCAAGTCCACTGTTTCTCAGCAAATGCAAGTGATGGACGTCAAAGTTTTTCAGAGCTTAGTCGGTGCTTTAGAGAACGTCCTGAAGAGGCTTGAAGGTACGAACGGCTATCATTGTCTTGTTTTCTTTGTGACTGTATGTGCGTGACTTCTGTGTGACACACTGTTTCTTTCTACATCATTCAGTGTTCATAGCATTGAGTTCGCATGGAAACGTATTGTCAGAGTAACTTGCATAGAAACCCGGCATTTATGGAGGCCAATAATTTCAGGTACAAACAAATACACTCATATAAATAAATGCACACACAAACACACATATACTATATATATCCAAAGAGTGTGAGGATATGGAGAATTTTACAGCGCATTGTGACTTTATGGTAAACATGAATTGTAAAAGTTATATTCATATTATAACATGTAAAACAATCACTAAAACACTAATACGACGGTGACGGTAAGTCTACTATAACAGCTCCAATACAGTGCATCTGAATTCGACAGATATAGATATGTAAGAACAAGGTGAGAGACATATCTCTCTTTGCAACACAATCAGTTAGCATGTCCTTATTTTAACAGTAAGAGCATAGAGCACAGGAGGGGACAGCCTCTTCATTTATTCCCACAGGGATTTAGGCTTAAGTTTATCCAAAACGTTCAATGAAATTTACATTAAGAGATAAACAAAAGTAGATATATATATATATATATATATATATATATATATATATATATATATATATATATATATATATATATATGTGTGTGTGTGTGGTGTGTGTGTGTGTGTGTGTGTGTGTGTGTGTGTTAGCTTAGTAACCAACATTTTATGATGTAAACTTCCTAACCTTATCATCAGGCTGAAATTATTGACAAAACCTAAGATTCATTCAATAAAAAGTAACAGTCTTGGTAAATGAGTAAAGCATGCATGCACTTAAAGAAATAAAATCTTGAAAAATAATAAATAACTAAACCGATTTCATACCGCAATACTAATTTGTTTACGTAATTAGTAGGTGACTTGCAATTCATATATTTTCGCAGCAGTTTATTTTCACGAAATGCAGCAACCAAGAAGGGAATGAGAACCCAGAGTAATCCCGTTACTGCATGAACGGTGTTAACTTCTGCAGTTAACACAGCCTAGGCTGAATGAATCAGGATATATGGAGGAAGGAATTAATTGTTATGGAAGATTTTGACTTTCACACAGTATCTGTGGCATAGAGGAAAAACATTCCCTGAAATGTATTTTATGTTTTGTTTGCGTAATTGTTACTATAGTGATCATTATTAAAGACTACGGTGAACAGTTACGGTCAGGTAACTCGGGGATAGGTGAGACGCTTTCCTAGAGCACTAAAGCGTTCTATACTGGTAAAAATACACTCGAAACCTCTTTAAGTTTTATGAGGGCTATTACTCATATCGTCTGAAGGAATGAAAATGAACCAAATTTTAACACAGACAAAGGCAATGCACCATATTAGATTTCTGCTATAAGGAATATAAATTTTAGGCCAAGCACTGGGACCTATTGGGTCACTCAGCGCTGAAAGGAAGAATGAGAGTAGAAAGGTTTGAAAGGTGTAACAGGAGGAAAACCTCGCAGTTGCACTATGAAACAATTGTTAGAAGACGGTGGGAAGTAAGAAGGAAGAAAGAGAACCTGACCGGAGGTACAGTAAACAGGAATGAAAGGGGGTGCAGCTACGGGCCGATGACACGCTGCAAATAACCTTAAGTAATGCCTACAGTGCACCGCATGAGGTGCACTGAAAGGTAGGTACTACCTCCCCACGGGGATTTGACTTCTGCTGAATTTCCTGGCAACTCGACCAATCTGGTTAGTTGGGATTCTATTGGTCATCTGCTGCTTGGCAGGGAATAATTTGGAATTATCAGCTTCTCAAATGAATCACGAGAATATTTTTTTTTATGAGAACACGTCTGGCGTTTTTTTTTATCTAAATCACTGAAGGACTTTTTTTTTTCAAACCCTTCGTGCAAGAAAAGCCAATATTTATAAAACAGAGGTGAACTAAAAAGGAGAAGAAATGACCCGAAGTTCACTGGAACAAAGAATGAACGAGTCTGAACACGTCATGGCCGAGCGCCAACTGCATATAACGGAGAGAAGCTTGGCAATTTTTCAACAAAAAGCCAACGGGCGTAAGAATGCCATGGCTGAAATGACGGCTCTAGAGAACAACGACCCGAAAAAGCGCGTCAGTGGCGTGATGGGTATGGTCTTGGCTTGCCAACTCGGTGGACGCGAGTTCGATTCTCGAGCATTCCACTGAGGGGTTGGAGATGTGTATTTCTGGTGATAGAATTTCACTCTCGACGTGGTTCGGAAGTCACGAAAAACCGTTGGTCCCGTTGCTGAATAACCACTGGTTCCATGCCAAAAAAAAAGAAAAGAAAAAAAAAGAAAACGACACGAAAGGGTCAGTAAAATTGATATTATAATAAAAAAATTAAGTTTTATAAATATACTTACCAAGTACTTACTTAGTTAACGATTAGCCTCCTTTACCCAAGTAATTACTTGGTCAGTTACTTTTATAAAAATTATATTTTTATAATAAAATTAAGTTTTATAGATATACTTACCAAATAATTAATCAGCTAACGATTAGCCTAGCGAGGCTAATCGTTAGCTAAGTAATTACTTGTTAAGTTACTTTTATAAAAAAATATATCAACTAAAGATAAAGGTCGGTAAAGAAAAAAGTGAAAATGTCTCGGTATAATGCTGTATGAGCCGTGGCTCATGAAACTTTAACCACGGCCCGTTGGTGGCCTGCCCTGTATCGTTGCCAGAAGTGCGATTATGCCTAACTTTAACCTTAAATAAAACACAAACCACTGACGTTAGAGGGCTTGATGATTGTGGGGTGGATGATCAACATAACAATTTGCAGCCCTCTAGCCTCAGTAGTTTTTAAGATCTGAGGGCGGAAAGAAAAAGCGTGGAAAGAAAAAGTGCTGACGGACAGACAAATAGTTTTCTTTTCAGGAAACTGAAAAGTACTAAAAGTTACAGGAGGAAATGATTTACTTAGCGGTTAGGGTACTAAAAAGGGAATAAGAACCACAGAATATCAAACATGTGGCTTCAGTATGTCTCCACAACGAGTATAGTGAAGCAAAATGTGAATACTAAGATTTGAGAAAAAAAGGAAAAAAACAGTTGATATGCATTAATCTTAACCTGAAGTACTGGAACTAGGTCGATTCAGCAATGCCAATATAAAGGAGACAAAATGACCAAAGATAAAAAAGTTACGCTTAAAATCGTACAAATGAAAATCAGTGAATGCAGATCTAAATGTGAAAATAATTCAAAACGGAACGAAATCAAGTGATACCAAGATACAGATGAAGAGCCAATGACAAAGCGACATAAATAAAGAAATGAAGATATACAACTTTGGCAAAAATATCTCTAAAAACAATTTATAGATTTGTAAATCTGTACGCACTAACCTTGTCTGTCCCTTGTTAAATGTTTGGAATACTCCATAACCAACTAGAAAATTTTCCAGTATAAAGGCCCAAGTCTAACAGACCCATTAGCATCAGCAAAGCTGTTGATATCTCATACATAGGCACCTCTGCTCTGTTTGAATGTAATTAAATAAATAATGAATAAGAAATAAAAAAATTGAATAAAAAAAAATTGTGGGTTCCCTCCAAGACAAATTCCTGAATTTACTAGCACACAAAACATACTTTCAGTCACCTCAATAGGCAATTCTTCACACATACCCTTCAAATAAACTACCTTCTATCCACGAAAATGCCGAAATGTTTATAACAGTTTCCCAAATACTACCAAAAATCTTGCGTTAAGTGTATTAACATAAATCACCAGTTTCTATACAATGGGCTGAAACCCAGTAATTTCAGTGGTTTAGGTAACGGATACCAGCGGATACCTATCTAATACAATCAATCACATGTTTTGTAGCTCAATGTTCGTCCTAAACACCCAACGGATGAACAAATCAGATGGTACAGAATCTTCAAATATTTAAAGATATTTTTATGTGGTCGATACTAACGTTGTAAAGTTTCCCATGTGTTTCTGGAAACAAAAACCTCTCTATCATTCGATGGCCAAAATGTATTGTTTGATTGTTTGTTTTGGTGTTTTTCCGTTGCATGGAACCAGTGGTTATTCAGCAACGGGACCAACGGCTTTACGTGACTTCCGAACCACGTCAGAGTGAACTTCTATCACCAGAAATACACATCTCTCACCCCTCAGTGGAATGCCCGAGAATCGAACTCGCGGCCACAGAGGCGGCAGGCCAAGACCATACCGATCACGCCAAAATGTATTGAAAAAATTAAATTTGGTAATGGCTTCATGTTTATAGTATATCGTTGTACATCTTTTAATCAACACATCTACAGATGCTTTTTTTTTTCTTTTTCAGACCAACAAACCAGACTAGTAGCGTTAGAAAGTAAGTCATGGTATACCTATTTGTTATTTGATATATCTATTTGTCTTTTACTATTGTTATTAATATTGAATCAGAGACCCGTTCCACATCTTTTATCTAGTGTAGATAAATATCATCACTTTCTCGAAAGCTTGTTTAAATAAAATATTAACCCAACCAGTATTGCAAGAGTCAAACTCGGCAATACTTCGCTTTTCGAAGAAACAGTTGCCAAAGAAAAGTTTTCATCTTTTACAGTCTTGAATAAGGATAATGAAGTGCGTCTTGATATATTTTCTTCTCTTTCTTACAGAGACTCAAAATTCCATCCTGGAAAAAGTCGCAGGTATGATTTTTTTTTTTAAATTGAGAGAGAGAGAGAGAGAGAGAGAGAGAGAGAGAGAGAGAGAGAGAGAGAGAGAGAGAGAGTTTGTTCGTATGGTGTTTTTACTTTGCATGGAACCAGTGGTTATTCAGCAACGGGACCAACGGCTTTACGTCGAGAGTGACCTTCTATCACCAGAAATACACATCTCTAACGAGAGAGAGAGAGAGAAGAGAGAGAGAGAGAGAGAGAGAGAGAGAGAGAGAGAGAATTTTTAAATAAATGGTGATGTAGTATATGTAGCTAAAGTAAAGTTATCCTGGAAGAATTTCGATTCATTGAAAAAAATCGTCACGAAAGTGCGTCACAGTTTGAAACTGCAGAGATTTCAAAGTACAATTATTGTAACGCATCTATCTGATGGTTTCACCGAAGATAAACTCTACAGCGTATAGATGTTTTCCCGTTCCAGCACATCGTATGGAGAGCCAGCTGTGTGCCAAGGAGCAGCAACTAGATGCCATGCAGAGCGCGTCTCTAATAGGTAACGCTTATTTTAGTAGTTTACCGAAAATCTGTATCATTGACAAGGTACACTAACGAACAGTTGCAACTGGCTTTGACGACAAGTTCCTTCCACACGAGGGGCAAATGCACAGCGGGCAGACACTGTTACTAATTCTGTGAGTGGATGGCAATCACGAGTGTGGTCCAAGTCACAGAATCGCCTGCCTGTGACTACTGCCTCCCTTGGACTGTTTGATCTGGTAACACTGTTGAAAAGCGAGAGAATTGCAGGCAAATCAGACTGCCCCTCGTATCTTTGCTCCTCGTGTGGAAGGGGCTTTATGATGTCAAAAATGAACATATTCAGCTATTTCCTTTGATTTTATTCTTATTTCAGCTGTTTTCATTATTTTCCCCGACATATTTTCATCTGTATTCGGAACCTCTCCGTATGAAAGTAATCCTTGTGAACTTGACAACTTCTTCAAATGTAACTGAAGAAGTGAAGTCCTTTTTCCCGTCTTGCTAACCGCGATGAGTTGAATGGTATCTGTGAGCCGGAAATCTAATTTTCTTGATTTACTTTGTAGCACCACATTAAACGCTTCCAATACTCCTCTGAACTTTTGTTTCTTTTTTCGCTACAATTTTTTAAATGTTTTCCCTATTTCGCCTAAGAACCACAGTCATTTGTTACTTCTGTGAATTTTTGCGTCTGTTATTAGTACTGTGATAAACGTAACTTTACTATATTAGTTTTGATTTTAGATATACTGCTGCAAAGTTCTAAATGCTTTTTCTAATTTTCAGTCTCCATATCCTTGCATCAGCGTGCAAAATTATTTCTGTGCTAAATCAGTATCTTGAGAAAATAATCTGAAGATCTACTATGACAGATGAATGCCTCTCGGGTGACCATGGCTGCAGTCCAGATGCCATTTGTACCGACCGAATATTTGGTTACAGCTGCAGATGCCCTTCTGGATTTCTTGGCAATGGATACGAATGTGAAGGTAAGGTTTGAAATAAAGCAAATAACGATATATAACCAAGACCAACGGTGGTCTTGATATAACTGAGCATGTCCAGATATGCCTGTCTGCAAATAGTCCAAGCCTAAGGAATACTCTATTGCAAAGAAAGATAAGAGGAAAGCTTTTACAAGATGATGGGATACGATATTCCTGAATTATGTAGGGATTTATTCCCCTTTATTCTTGTAGTACTTCGATAAGCGAATCCTTTCATTTTTACGAAATGTAAACGACTAAAGAAAAAATGGGATGGAGCTTTCTATATCATCAAAGATTAATAATTGTGAATGCAACTACTGTGGAATCTTTTGCTCCAAAGTTTTAGAAAATGTAACATTCTGTAGGTATTCGGAATCTCTAGGGATGTCCATAAGATCTTCAAATAAAGGAAAATGTGCTTGTCAAAATTTCTTAAAACAAAAACATCTTTGGTTACCTTTGGCGGTTATGGGTGCTAGGCACAGAACCCTGTTTAGCTCAAGTGCTGCAGACGAAAATCGCAAGAAGCTCTACAATTCTACTAATTTTCTGACAGTTTCCATTAATAAACGATCTTAGGCCTTGTCCACACTAGCGGGCACTGCCCGACGAGCAAACACTGTTCCCAAAAGGTCCCGTCCATACGGTCGAGCTTTGCGCGATGTGATCACATTGGACAGTTCGTCAAGCAAGTGGGGACGGGCTTAACCCGTTCCACCATACCGACCGACCAAGTATGGAGCCAGGACGATCCGATTGTCTGGTAACACTGCACAGAAGCAGAGAAAATATAAACAGCTGGAAGTGCCCGACGGGCATGTCCACTAGCGTGATCAGGCCCTTACTCCTATTTCTCGCGCTGAACTTTTTTTAGTTTTAACATCTAAAATCAGTGGGGCTAAAATCTGAGAGTTCAGTGAGATTATTAATCTTTGGGTCAAATCAATATAGTACATGCCACTACCACAATTAAAAACTGTATGGTTAGTCTCCCTAACTGGGAAACAACATGGGACAGAATCATAAACACACGTTAGGTCGCTCAAAACCTTGGTTTGATTATCTATACAGACAGTGTATCATGATACACAAAGTTCATAATAGGGCGATGTAAAAATTGATTCCTAACTGAACTACCAGAACATTCATTTATCTAAAAATACATTTAATTTGCACATTTATCGAGAATATAACGTTTAGTTATGAAAGCATCCATGTTAATTACACAAGAAATAATCCTGGCAGTGACAGTAGATCCAAATTGTTGCTAAGGTTACACATTGGAACTGGCAAGGTCTGTTGTCTTGTTCACCATGAATAAAAGACAGACGTTTTCTTCCATAAGCTTTACACTTTTATGGTAACTAGTAGCCAAGTGTAAAGTCCACTGTCTGGCCAAACATTAGTAAATTAAAAAGGCTCGTTTGCATGATCCTGAAAACTTTACAGTTTTGGCTTTATACGTGTAAATTTTATGCTCATATGCAAACATAGGTCCACCAGTTAAGGAAAGAGTTTCGGCATTTTGGATGAATTCCCATCACCCTGGGAAATGTCATTTTCGTTATTTTAGTTTCCCTAATTATAATTAGAAGTTCGAATCTTGTCTTCCTGACTTGACTAGTCACTGAACATTAATAAGACAGGTTATGGTTTTGAACATACCTTTTCTAACGAACAAAAGCAGTAAAAGGAGGGCGATGCTAAAAAGAGGCAACATTTGTGATCGTGTTTACTTATGAATCATTATGTTATGAACAAATTATGTGCAATTTAGGTTTCATGAAGTTAATATTATACCTTTACCATTGCAGATATAGATGAATGTTTAGAGGAAAGTTTCGTTTGTGAATCTGACAAGACGTGTGTCAACACGAAAGGAGGATACGAGTGCACCTGTGGCGAAGGATACAGGAAGGTGAACGGATCTTGTCAAGGTAATTCAAACCGGTCATATAGAAACCTCACAGCCATTTATTTGACATGAATGATGAATGATCACATTCCTTTATCTACAATTTTACATCAAGAACTTTATTCATACCCGCGAGTAGATAAAATTTATTGGCTTTGACTATCATATTATACTGGTTCATGAAAACGTGACATTCAGTATAATAATAGGATGAACTCTAATTTTGTTGGACGAAGCTAGTTTGGAGACATAAAAATGAATTTGCCAATTCACACTATCGGAGGATAACATGTTCGAAATCTGCAGCCTTCTCCATTAAAGCGTTAGGGAAAGTCCTTTCGCCAATGAAGCTATAGTGCTTGCACAAACTAATGATATTCATCTACTTCAATTTCTTTTTATTTGGCTTAATGGCAATACTTTGGTACAAAGACTGAACGAGCGTCATTCACAAAGAATTTTAAAATCAATGAAATAAAAGATAAAAATTAAAATTTCTTCCTAAGTTCATCACTGTGCAATAAAGCAATAACTATAGCAACGAAATAAAATACGTTTGAAAAGGGGGAATATTTGAATATGTATGATAACAGCACAAGAAAATTTACGCCAGAGTTTCCGTAACATCGAAATAATTCCATATTTATGGAGACACTTCTCTGTTTTTGAAACCATACTCTTTTGCCTCAGATATCAATGAGTGTCTGGAGGGGAACTTCACTTGCAGCCCTGGCAGAGCCTGTTCCAACGCAGAAGGAAGCTACGAATGTGCCTGCCTAGAAGCGTTTAAGAAAGAAGATGGTTCCTGCGAAGGTAACTCGTCTGTGTTTTCTTTATTGACTGTACAAGTGAGAGGTATTTATCTTACAGTGGTTCCCAAACTCAACGATACCAATATACTCTCTAGACCTTGATACCAAGGATCCCCAGATACGATGCGTCCAAGCCGAGGATCCCAGCCTAGCAAAAGTTACCATTACCATACCGGGATACCAGGTACAACGTAGTACATTTAATATTTGCATATTCCTGCACAAAGTAAGTATAAGTAAATATATAAAATATTTCAAATATTGCTTTAAATTCAATACAGAGTAAAACTGGTGAAAACAGCCACAATTTTTTTTCTGGAGTTGAAAAAATATTAATTTTTTCGTTATGTCACGGACACCCCAGGGCCTTCTGGACCCCGCGGACCCCATTTTGGGAATCACTGATCTAGAACTTCATGTACAAACCCTCATTTTACTTTGCGAGAAGTTGCTATCAATGGTTAATGTCCTTTTTGGCTAGCTCTATGAAGATAAACGCATATCATAAAATATTTAGTATAAACAACTTCTGGATTCAGCACCACAAAATACACAATTTCATTTCTTGATATGATACAAATAGTGAAAAATTCCAGTGTTTAACGATGTCGCAAATATCGCTGTCGTTACTGACTTATAGCTATGAAAGTTTTTTTCTTTTCTTTGCCAGATTTTAGGACAATGCCCGGATCAACTTTTCTGGCCATTCTGTATCTATTTTAACAACAAAATTTATAGGTCTACATTTTAATGAGATGTATTGTTTATTCTAAAATTGGTTGTTTCAGTTAAAGTCCGAACAAGCAATTTTTCTTGCTGTTTCCATTTTATTTAGCTATTTTATTACGTGAAGTGCAATCTTTTTGGACGAATTAGGGTAAAAATTCTTCAATGTGCATAGTGATCAGCAACTCCATCTTAAACATCAAGGTTCAGAGAAGCTCAAAAGCAATTTTAACCACGCAGAACAATGTACTAGATGTCTATAGTTCAGAGGATATTTTTAACTTCAAACACCCAATTTTGTAGTTTGCAGTAGCTCAGTACCAGTATAGACCAGCTACGTACTGTTACCACACCACACAACGTTTGACACTGAGGACAACGTGGCTTGTTAATTAAATGGAGGTTGCAAATGCTCCGATATTACGTAGCTTAAAGGTTCAACACCAAATGACTTGATTCTATGGTTCCCAGGGTGATAAAGCATCTAGTATTGTCAGTTCCTCGGCCACGCTTCTGCCACTTCATTTACTTGGCATGCTTTCCAATAACGTAGTACAAACACATGCATCGAGATGGCATTACTAGTCGTTCATCTTGAGTAGTCCTCGTTCATTACTCAATAAAATGGTATGCTGCCGTGTCGTTCTGTGCTTCTGTTGTGCATCATATTTTACCCATTTTGCCTTTTTTATAATGATCACTCTCATTAGTAGTTGTGTTATTACTTTTTGCACAAAATTCCACCCATATGAACCTTTGAATTCGTTGGATTGCTGCTTCAAAAGAAATATAGCAGGATAAAGTGATGCAGTGACAGCAGTTCCGTTCCTCAGAAGCAGCCGGTGAAGGAAAGTAGTGAAAATAGCAGATCTGATGTCAAATAAAACTACTCGAAATAAAGTACTCACAGAGACAGACAAAGCGTGAGCCAAGGAAGACGAAGGGAATCAGTGTGAACCAAATTAGTAACAGGAGAGAGAAGAACGTGAACAAATTGATGAACAAAGAAAAACAACGCAAGTAAATGAAGGAAGTAAGAGAAGCGCACCTTCCAGCAGGTGGACGCCTTTAATAAATCACTGACACCCTGAGAACCGTCACACTTGTACGTACATAGCATTCCCAGAGTACGACAGATAAGGCACGATTATTAAGCTACGTAGTTTCGAAATGTTACCACGAGCCAACTCAGTCACATGTGCAAATCATGCCCGAATATATTCTTGGACAACCAGTGGAGGTTTTTGCACCGTACTTATGCAGAAAATTTCAGTTTGACATAGATTCAAGTCATGGTCACGAATTATATTAAACGTCAAAAAACAATCCAGAAATTTTTCCGGAATGTTGCTACGATTTCATTTGAATTTGAGATATTCTAACCTAAATATGTACACTATCCCCATTTCTACAGTAAATAATAAAGCGTGACTTAAAACCACATTTAAAGTACCAAAAAAATAATCGTACTCTCGACTATGAGATTTCAATAACACATGTAGTCGAGGACACAGCTTCTGTTGCTTTAAAGAAACGGGCTGATAATGGCTGGTGCCGGTATTCAAAGTTGTTCGACCACCTGCGGACCACCTAACTTCCGAAGGTCAATGACTTCTTGGTATTAGGTAATACTGGCCATATAGGAGGGCCCTGTCTCAGGGTTGCCCAAAAGGGAGGTGAGGCGGTAATAGATCTGCTTTATTGATATCTACGTCACTTTCTATCTTCTCGAACATTTGTTTTTCCACGTAGTACTGTTCTGGTATTTTATACTATACTACTGTCATTATGTACTGTTTTCTTAACATATTCACGCATAATAATAATAATGTGGCGACGTGGCAGAGTGATTTAGGTCATCAATTGGGCTGGTCAGTCGTTAGATGGGTGACCGCCCTCCTCGGAGTTGATTCCTTGTGAAAGGATCTTTACCACAATTTCCTCAGTCTACTCAGCTGCAAATGAGTACCTATCCGCGATGGGGTAGGTTCCAGCTATGGGTTAAATAGCAAAACTCAGCAATGATGGAAAGAAATGAAAGAATAAACGACAACGACGTAAATGGAAGCTATGGCAACAGAGGAGTTTCGTCCGGCAGCCAGGTATACAGCCCAATTGAAGGGGAAGACGGTCAGGTACATGGAGGTCGTCAAGTCATTCGGCAACTAACCACCACGAGGTCAGTAACCAGCACGAAGAGACTGGCGCTAAAGAGGCAAACCAGAAGAAGAAGTGGACAAGAGAATAAGGAAATATGGAGATGCTACATCAGAAGCAACCCGACGGAAAAAGATGCATATGAGATTGGTCAACATCTGGAATGAGAGAAATAACACCCCAAACAGAACAGAGGCTGGCAGACCAAGCGAGGGACATAAAGAAAAAGAACTGGCTCTCCACAGCTGAAAGAGAGGAACTGGAGAAAGAAATAACACCCAGCAACGAAGGACTAGAAGACAAACTGAGAGACGATACCACAGAAGACGACAGGAATGACCGTACAACGGCTCATAAAGAAACACCGAAGAAGTAACAGAGGACGGAATGGGTGTAAAATATCAGACAATGGATGAAGCCAGGTACAGAAAGAACAATGATCCCCTCCATGAAAGCCTACATCGCAAAGAAATTAAGGGAGAAAACAAGAGAATTTGACGAAATAATGAGACTAATACACACCACCAGTATCACAGAAACAAATAACCTGACATATGCAGGAGCAAGACTAGTAGCAGAACTCATAGGGATGCAAATACCAACACCACCATCACAATCAACCCACCAAAAACCAAAACAGCAACCGTCTTGGAAAAGACTAAGAAGTAAGACAGCAAGGGAGGAACTGAACAAGAAATACAAAGTACAGGAGAAAGGACTAAACAATTCAGTAGATGATATAAAACAGTGGCCTAAAGCCAAAGGATATCAGATCCAACGGTACATAAACAGGAATACCAACAGAACAAACTATTCGGAACCAACCAGAAAAAACTATACAGCCAACTAAGGGGAGAATAAAGCAAAGATTCACCGAGATCACGACTGACACAATCAGACACCAACTAAAGAAAATGTCCAACTGGAAAGCCCCATGTACCGATGAAGTCAACGGATACTGGCTCAAAAACTTCAAGGCCCTATGCCCACAAATAACAGAACAACTCCAGCCTTGTATCACAAACCAACATGCGACCAAATGGGTGACCACAAGGAGAACATCCTTAGTATAGAATAATGTGGAAGTTCGTAACAAGTATCACCAGTGAAAGGCTATACAACTACCTAGAGGATACAAACACCATCCCCCACCAACAAAAAAGCTGTAGAAGGAAGTGTAGGGGCACAAAAAACTAGCTCCTGATAGACAAAATGGTAATGAAGAACAGTAAGAGAAGGAAAAGCAATCTAAGTGTAGCATGGATTGACAACAAGAAAGCCTTCGACATGATGCCACACACTTGGCTAATAAAATGCCTGAAAATATATGGGGCAGAAGAAAACACCATCAGCTTCCTAATATATACAATGCACAACTGGAACACTATACTTACAAGCTCTGAAATGACTACCAGAGGTTTACATCAGAAGAGGGACCTTTCAGGGCGACTCACTGTCCCCACTACTCTTCGTAGTAGCCATGATCCCCATGACAATAGTACTGCAGAAGATGGATGCTGGGTACCAACTCAAGAAAGGGGGAAACAAAATTAACCATTATGTTCATGGACGCCATCAAGCTGTATGGTAAGAGCATCAAGGAAATAGAAACCCTAATAATCTGGGGACATCAGGATGGAGTTGGAATGTGCCTTGGTCAACATATACAAAGGCAGAGTGACAAGGACTGAAGGGATAAAGCTACCAGATGGGAATAGCGTCAGGCACATAGATGAGACAGGATACAAATACCTACGAATAATAGAAGGAGGGGATATTAAAAACCAAGAGATGAAGGGCACGATCAGGTAGGATTATATGTAGAGACTTCAGGCAATACTTAAGTCAAAACTTAACGGCGGAAATATGATGAAAGTCATAAACACATGGGCAGTACCAGTAATCAGATACAGCGCAGGAGTAGTGGAGTGGACGAAAGCTGTACTCCGCAGTATAGACCAGAAATCTTGAAAGCATATGACAATACACAAAGCACTACACCCAAGAGCAAATACAGACTATACATAATGCGAAAGGAAGGAGGGAGAGGACTTCTAAGCATAGAGGGCTGCGTCAACATCGGGAGCAGAGCACTGGGGCAATATCTGAAAACCAGTGAAAACAAGTGGCTCAGGAGTGCGTGGGAAGGACTGATAAAAGTAGACGAAGACCCAGAAATATAAAGAGACAGGAGAATGAAAACAGAACGGAGGAATGGCACAACAAACCAATGCACGAACAGTACATGAGACGGTCTAAAGAACTGGCCAGCGATGAAACATGGACTGCAATGGCTACAGAGGGGAGAACTCAAGGAAACAGAAGGAATCTAACAGAGGCATAAGATCAGACCCTAAGAACCAGATATATCCAAGGAACGATAGATGGAAATAACATCTCACCCATATGCAGGAAGTGCAATATGAAAAACGAGACCATGAACCACATAGTAAGCGAATGTCTGGCACCTGAACAGAACCAGTAAAAAAACGAGACATGATTCAATTGCAAAAGCCCTCCACTGGAGCCTGTGCAAGAAACACCAGCTACCCTGTACTAATAAGTGGTACGTACATCAACCTGAGGGAGTGACAGAAAACGATCAGGCAAAGACCCGCCGGGACTATGGTATCAGAACAGATAGGGTGATACGTGCCAATAGGCCAGATGTGACGTTGATTAACAACATCAAGAAGAAAGTATCACTCATTGATGTCGCAGCGGCAGTACCATGGGACAACAGAGTAGATGAGAAAGAGAAAAAATTGATAAGTATCTAGACCTGAAAATAAAAATAAGGAGGACATGGGATATGCCAGTGGAAATTGTACCCATAATCATGGGGACACTAGGCACGTTCCCAAGGTCCCTGAAAAGGAAACTGGAAAAAGTAGATGCTGAAGTAGCTCTAGGACTCATGCAGAAAAGTGTGCTGCTGGAAACAGTGCACATAGTAAGGAAAGTGATGGGCTCCTATAAGGGGGCAGGATGCAACCCGGAACCCCACACTATAAAAACCACCCAGTCGAACAGGACGACTGTGATAATAATAATAATAATAATAATATAATAATAATAAATAATAATAATAATAATAATAATAATAATAATAATTTTTTTTTTTTTTGCTCTATCACAGTCCTCCAATTCGACTGGGTGGTATTTATAGTGTGGGGTTCCGGGTTGCATCCTGCCTCCTTAGGAGTCCATCACTTTTCTTACTATGTGTCCGTTTCTAGGATCACACTCTTCTGCATGAGTCCTGGAGCTACTTCAGCCTCTAGTTTTTTCTAGATTCCTTTTCAGGGATCTTGGGATCGTGCCTAGTGCTCCTATGATTATGGGTACGATTTCCACTGCATATCCCATATCCTTCTTATTTCTATTTTCAGATCTTGATACTTATCCATTTTTTTCCCTCCCTCTTTCTCTTCAACTCTGGTGTCCCATGGTATTGCGACATCAATGAGTGATACTTTCTTCTTGACTTTGTCAATCAACGTCATGTTCTGGTCTGTTTTGCACGTATCCACCCCTATCTGTTCTGATAACTTAGTCCCAGAGGATCTTTGCCTGATCGTTTTCTATCACTCCTTCAGGTTGGTGCTCGTACCACTTATTACTGCAAGGTAGCTGATGTTTCTTGCACAGGCTCCAGTGGAGGGCTTTTGCCACTGAATCATGCCTCTTTTTGTACTGGTTCTGTGCAAGTGCCGGGCATTCACTTGCTATGTGGTTTATGGTTTCATTTTTCGTATTGCACTTCCTACATATGGAGAGATGTTATTTCCGTCTATCGTTCTTTGAACATATCTGGTTCTTAGGGCCTGATCTTGTGCCGCTGTTATCATTCCTTCAGTTTCCTTCTTTAGCTCTCCCCTCTGTAGCCATTGCCAATTGTCATCGCTGGCTAGTTCTTTAGTCTGTCTCATGTATTGTCCGTGCATTGGTTTGTTGTGTGCCAGTTTCCCTCTGTTCTGTCTGTCTTTCTCCTGTTCCTCTGTAAGATTTTCTGGGTCTTCGTCTACTTTTATTAGTCCTTCTCCCATGCACTCTTTAGCCACTCTTCTTCACTGGTTTTCAGATATTGCCCCAGTGCTCTTTTTCTCGATGTTGACGCAGTCCTCTATACTTAGTAGTCCTCTCCCTCCTTCCTTTCGTGTTATGTATAGTCTGTCCGTATTTGCTCTTGGGTGTAGTGCTTTGTGTATTGTCATATGTTTCCTGGTTTTCTGATCTATGCTGCGGAGTTCTGCCTTCGTCCATTCCACTATTCCTGCGCTGTATCTGATTACTGGCACTGCCCATGTGTTTATGGCTTTTATCATATTTCCGGCGTTGAGTTTTGACTTGAGTATCGCCTAGAGTCTCTGCATATATTCTTTCCTGATCGTGTCCTTCATCTCTTGGTGTTTTATATCCCCTCCTTCCATTATTCCCAGGTATTTGTATCCTGTCTCATCTATGTGTTTGACGTTGCTCCTATCTGGTAGCTTTATCCCTTCAGTTCTCGTTACTTTGCCTTTTTGTATGTTGACTAAGGCGCATTTTTCTATTCCAAACTCCATCCTGATGTCCCCAGATACAATCCTTACAGTCTGGATTAGGGTATCTATTTCCTTGATGCTCTTACCATACAGCTTGATGTCGTCCATGAACATCAGATGGTTGATTCTGTTGCCTCTTTTCTTGAGTTGGTACCCGGCATCCATCTTCTGTAGTATTTTTGTCATGGGAATCATGGCTACTACGAAGAGTAGTGGGGACAGTGAGTCGCCCTGGAAGATCCCTCTCCTGATATTAACCTCTGCTAGTCTTATTCCAGAGCTTGTAAGTATTGTATTCCAGTTGCGCATTGTATTTTTGAGGAAGCTGATGGTGTTTTCCTCTGCCCCATATATTTTCAGGCATTCTATTAGCCATGTGTGTGGTATCATGTCGAAGGCTTTCTTATAGTCTATCCATGCCATGCTTAGGTTGGTTTCCTTCTCCTACTGTTCTTCATTACCATTTTGTCTATCAGGAGCTGGTCTTTTGTGCCCCTACACTTCCTTCTGCAGCCTTTCTGTTGGTGGGGGATGGTCTTTGTCACCTCTAGGTAGTTGTATAGCCTTTCACTGATGATACCTGTTAGTAACTTCCACATTATTGGTAGGCAGGTGATAGGCCTGTAGTTACTGGCTATATTTCCCTTACTCTTGTCTTTTTGTACTAAGGATGTTCTTCCTGTGGTCATCCATTTGGGTGCTTGGTGATTTGAGATACAATGCTGGAGTTGTTCTGCTATTCGTGGGTGTAGGGCCTTGAAGTTTTTGAGCCAGTATCCATGGACTTCATCGGGACCTGGGGCTTTCCAGTTTGGCATTTTCTTTAGTTGGTGTCTGACTGTGTCTGTCGTGATGTCTGTGAATCTTTGTTTTATTCTCCCTGTTTCTTCTGCCTTGACTTCCTGGAGCCATGTTGCATGTTTGTTGTGTGTTACCGGATTGCTCCATATGTTTTCCCAGAGTCTCTTACTTGGTTTGGCTTCAGGAATTTCTGGGTGGTTGTCTTCCCCTCTTAGTTGGCTGTATAGTCTTTTCTGGTTGGTTCCGAATAGTTTGTTCTGTTGGTATCCTTATTCCTGTTCATGTACCGTTGGATCTTATGTGCTTTGGCCTTAAGCCTCTGTTTTACATCTTCTATTGTGTGTTAGTCCCCTCTCTTGTACTTTGTATTTCTCGTTGAGTTCCTCCCTTGTTTTCTTGCTTCTTAGCCTTTTTCTGCCATCTCTTTCAGTTTACTCAAGTCAGATCTCGTCAGCATGATTTGCTTTTCCAGGCGCCTTTTCCAAGGAGGTTGCTGTTTTGGTTTCTGTTGGGTTGGTTGTGCTGGTGGTGTTGGTGTTCGAATCCCCATCAGTTCTGCTACTAATCTTGCTCCTGCATATGTCAAGTTATTTGTTTCTGTGATACTGGTGGTGTGTATTATGCCCATTATTTCATTGACCTCACTTGTTTTCTCACTTAATTTCTTGGTGTTGTAGGCTTTCATGAAGGGGATCTTTGTTCTCTCTGTATCTGTATTATTATTATTATTATTATTATTATTATTATTATTATTATTATTATTATTATATTATTATTATTATTATTATTATTTCCTTTTTTGTACGATTCTCTTTTTTTATATACTATATCGTTTAAGTTACTAATATCAATTAATTTTTCTACAGGTTACGTACAACACTAAAAATAAAATCGTATTATCACCCGGTTTTCGGTGGTACTAAACAAGTCAATATTCGCAACAATTTTCGTAGACTGTCGGAATAATACGTGTCTTAACTTGATATTTGGCGGACAATAAAGAGATGGCCGTCGTTTGTGTTGCAGAATGCGAACTTCCGTCCCTGTACAGCGGTGACCATGGCTGCATCTTCCCCCTCCTTACCAAACTGTCTTGGAATGAAGCCCGATCCACCTGCAGTGGATTTCAAATGAGGCTTCTTGAAAACTTCACCAAAAAGGATGCTGTCACCATCATGGATCACTTTACTTCAATCATGGGCTACGGTAATTATGAATACAACTCTGGGGTTTTATTCCTGATCATTATACAATTCATATACGAGGCAATATGAATATTTTTATATTTACCTCTATTAGTGTGAGCTACAGTTCAACTTTTTCAACTCGTTGCACAGTAGCTCAACCCCAGCCCTACTTGACGTCATTTCTCTCTTTCCAGGCTCCATGCCATGGGTAGGAATCCGAGAACTAAAATGGGTTTCCTCTCAAGAGCCCGTGCCGCGCGACACTTGGTCAGACCTGGAACCAAAAGGAAACTGCGGCTACCTGAATGGCCTCTATGGCCTTTGGGATGCCTTCTGCGATGAAAAGGGATTTGCTTTGTGCCAATTCGGTTACGTGTAGTTGCAGATGAGCGCTTCTTCTTCACCCCTATGCTGATGGTTCCGTTGTCCTGATACGCCTTTTCCAGCTATTTGTATCGAAAACAACCTTCCTCCACTAAACCAATCATCTCCAAATCTTCCTTCACTTTTTCACTCCGCTTAATCCTTTGCCTCCCTCTTGATCTTCTACTCATAGCAGGTTCTACGCAAGCCCCCTTAAAACCAAATGCCCAAACCATCTCAAACTCGACTCTCATCCAGCGTTGCAGATGAGAGCATCATTTTTACACATTTTTTAAACCTAAAATTAGTGTAAAAACAAGTTTCTCTCGGTAAGATTTATCTTTTAGCTATACTGCATTTAAAGTCTCACAGCAATTTTTATTTATATTTTATACTTGTGCCTGAGAATTATTAAGTTCAAATACACGAAATATAGAAGAGAAAAGTGTGATCTATTCCTTCCCCCCTTGCCGCCCCTCTTTTTAAGTTTTAACAGCATCAAAGTTAATTTACCAGTAGCACAAGTTTCTCTCTAGGTTCCAATCACTGACAAGACTGAAGGTTATGTTTCCGTCCAGTCACGGGGATACATTGAAATTTTTTGTTGGTGCAAACTCAAATTTTATTCCTTTACTCTTACTACTATAAAAATAATAAAATCCTTTACTCTTACTAATATCAAAATAATAAGAAATTCGAATGCAAAATATACGCTGGCATATTTCGAATGTGAATAAGCAATTAGGTAAATGGTGCCCAATACAAAAAAGTAGTCTAGACTCAACTTCCAAATATCATCAGAGGTCTAGTATTGCGAGTTGAATTTATAAATTCCCACGACTATTTTTTGTGGCTTAATTAATGCGAAGCCCAAGAAATTTCCTATGATAAGTTCCATGGTTTTTTCTTCATAAGTTTCAAGGTTTTTGCTTGAAAAGTTTCCAGGTTTTTGCTTCAGAAATTTCAAGGAATTTGCTTGAAACGTTTCCAGGTTTTTTATTTATTTTATTTATTTTTCTTTTTTGCTTGAAAAGTTTCAAGGCTTTTTATTTATTTTATTTATTTTTCTTTTTTGCTTGAAAAGTTTCCAGGTTTCTGCTTCAGAAATTTCAAGGCTTTTGCTTGAAAAATTTCAAGATTTTTATTTGAAAAGTTTCAAAGTTTTTGCTTGAAAAATTTCAAGGTTTTTATTTGAAAAGTTTAAAAGTTTTTGCTTGGAAAATTTAAAGGTTTAAGTTTGAAAAGTTTCAAGATTTTTGCTTGGAAAAATGTCCAGGTTTTTATTTCCTATCCCCACCGATATTCTTAACTTGTATATATTCTAAAAACTATAGTTCGCTCCACTTAGAAATGTATTTTTCTCGATTTGCAGTTAATTGTTTTTACTAGTTTTACTGACACCTCTTCCCTTGGTGAGAGCTCCGTCACAGTATGTATACTGCAAATGTCTACCATTTCTACATGAAATTGGTCAAGTGAGCAAATATTTGAATTTT
>NC_061094.1:34364217-34377649 GCF_015104395.2 Macrobrachium nipponense
TGTCAAATCCATTCTGCGATTGCCGTGTTAAGAATGAGGCTACCGTACTAAATCATTTTATGTTTCTAAATAGATCCATCTACAGCGTTATCTACACTTAAATAAAGAAAAAACAGGCACATACATACATACATATTGTGTATACATACACACACACACATATATATATATAAATAAAGGCGTTGCCACGGAGGAAAATTGAAAGGCGAGAAAGCCAAGAACTTTCGGTCTAGCACGACTCTTTACTTAGGCACAACAGATCATACAGAGCAAAAACATAGTACAAGTAGGCTTAATATCCAAATTGACATTACAAGATTAGCATAAGGTCCAATTGGACCGAAAATTCTTGGCTTTCTCGCCTTTCAATTTTTCTCCGTGGCAACACCTTTATTTATACACAGCATCACGTTTTATATACTTCGTGATCAAGTTATACACACACACACACACACACACACACACATATATATATATGTATATATATATATATATATATATATATATATATATATACATATGCACATGTATATACTATATATATATATATCATATATATATATATATATATATGTGTGTGTGTGTGTGTGTGTGTGTGTGTGTGTGTGAATGTATATATATAGTGTGTAAATATATGTTGCTTTTTTATCGCGTATATATATATATATATATATATATATATATTATATATATATATATATATATATATATATATGTATATATATACATATATACATGTATATATATATAATATATATATATGTATATATATACATATATACATGTATATATATATATATATATATATATATATCGATATATATATATGTGTGTGTGTGTGTGTGTGTGTGGGTGTGTATGTATGTGTATATTATATATATATATATATATATATATATCTATATATATATATATATATATATATGTGTGTGTGTATATATGTGTTTTTTTCTGCGTGTAGATAATGCTGTAAATGGCCCTCCACCACCCAATAAGAAAGTGAAGAATGCATAAATAAAAGTGGCAAACACCAGTCACCCAAGAAATTTTTGATTTCAAACGCTGTCTATCATTGTCACGTTCATTCTGTGATTGTCGTATTAATCACTGGCTCTGTATGATAAATGGTCACTGTAGCAGTGTGGGGTCTGCGGTGGGAGGTTGAAACTAACATTCTTTGGAAGGACAGAATGAAGCCCTCTTGAGGCAAAGGGAAGGAAGATTTCAAAGAAAATATATTAAATGCTACGAAGAGTGGGAAAAGAAGCAGGTTAAATTTAAGAACATTTTTCAAAAGAGGACGACAGGAAAAGGCAGTATAATCCTCAAGTATTTCAGATATATAACTACAATACATATGCCATTATAACAAAATGCACACATTCGCAGTCATATTTAAACAAATCAACGGCAAGTTAAAAAAGTATCTTGAAAATAAAACAGAATAAAAGAAACTTTTGAGAAACTTAAGATAAAACTAGAACAAGTTGATATTCAAAGTGTTGGACAGCTAGATGGGAAGAGACCGACGGAACAGACAATAGGTCTAGAGGCGGAAGCAATGCAGCTGGGATGAAGGACACAGCAGAAAATCCTTTCTACCGTCTAGAGCAAGGGTTTTCAACCTTTTCCTCCTAACGTACCCTTTTGGGTATTTGGAATTTCAGTAATGTATTCCCTTCATTTTGTATATTAGGTGGAAAAGAAACCCAATTCAGAAAAACTGTAGAGAGGGGAAGTAAGTACATAAACTCCTGACATAACCAATAACATTGTAAACATAAAGAATTCCATAGAAAAATAAAAGAAATTTTTTCATAATTACTTACCTCTGGCTATGCAGTAAATTTTCAAGGTTATGGTACGGAGCTACAAAATACATTATTATTACATCATCTGCAAAGGTAGTTCATGAAATGGCTGATACTGTTTTCATTAACTATCCTAGTTGGCCGAGGAGGTGCCATGGGGAGCGCGTACCCCCTGACAGAGACCCTTGGCGTACCACCTGAGATACGCCTATACCGCAGGTTGAAAACCCCTGGTCTGAGTGTGTCTTCCAAAGCTAAGTGAAAGGGCGAAGGGGAATGTATAGGAAACAACGAGAGGGAGAGTCTTTGGAAAAAGACAGCATAAAAGCAGAGTTAACGTGAAGCAAAGGCATAGATATAAAGACGGCGTGTATAACAAAGAAGACGAAAAATGCTGCGTAGACTAACAGGACCTAAGAATACCACAATAAAGGCTCACTTCATATCCTAAAAATCTCACCTTTTCACCTGCAAAAATATGCAAATGACCTGCGGGCTGCTGCTCTATGAGCAAGAGCCCGTGTTGGCATGAGGCCAGCTTAATCTTCAACAACTTAACCCCTGAATAGTAAAAGTACGTCTCCAACCAAGCCCGCTGCGTGACAGTAGGTGTACACGTGGACGACAAATTTCCATTGATATCTAAGTGCCAGTATTTCCGTTGGCATTATTTATGAAGGTTATATTTTAGATTATATCTATGGGGAAGTCAACTGCCCTGCAATACTTAGTTTTCCTAACACAAAACTAGCCGAGCTTATGGTTCTTAAAAGTTCTTTTTACCTACGACGTTTTAAGTTTTACTCTTCCTCCGAGAAGTCTACTTCTTTCCAAATGTCATTAGCGGATCCAGAAAAATTTCATGGGGCCACCAATTTTCATATTTGTGTGTGTGTGTGTGTGTGTGTGTGTGTGTGTGTACGTACACATATATCTATCTATACAAATACTGTATGTTATCATAATTTTTTTCTCAAAATTTTATTATTTCTATAACAGATTTTTATCTTTCCCCATTGTCATATTTTTCATTTATGATATCATTACCTAAACCTTCAGTATTATCATTTTGTCATTTTTTTCACGGGGATGGGGGGCACGTACCCATGCAGACCCCTCCACTGCCCCGGGACCGCTAGGCATAATGAAGCGAAATTCTCTCACGGGAAGTAGTAACCTACCAGCAAAATCATTACAAAATTATATCATGTACTCTCACTCTCATTATCACCTATGTTTGTAAGCCATTCCTAATTCCTAATAATCTTATCTTATAATTATACCTATTAAGTATTAGTGCATACCTTTTGGGACAAACCATATGCTAATATAGTTACCTCAGAGTAGACTGCTTATTTATGGAAATAGAGCAAAACGAACAAAAAACCAACAACAGAAATAAAATTTATGTGCAACTAACAATAATGACAAACAGATGAAAATCGACAACTCAAAAACCATATGATAAGAGTAAATATACTATAAAAACAAGTATATTATTAAGGATAAACTGCATTAAAATGGCTGAAAGTTGAAATTCTTATACACCTGAATTTAGCAAGGTAGTATACTCTGACGACTTCACATCTGCCAAACACTGATTAAGTATGCAGGGAATACTTGTAAGGTTTTCTAAAAAGATTTTCGAAGACTATTCTAATACTCTCTCGCCAGAGCCAATTTTGTGCATTTAAATCTGTCACAACGCTCACGGTTACTCGTGTGTATTTCCGTTCTATCTTTTAAGGGATTCTTGCATTAAAGTTATTTAAAGTGATCTTTATAAGCCCTCGTAAGTAAATCTCGCTTTCCACCCGAGGGTGTAGGTGAACATACCTTAGACCAAACATACTTCCAAAGAATATTTATCATCCTTTTAATTATAATATAATAAAAATAATTGACTTGAAAAATACGAGTGCCAAATTTTTCACTTTAGGGTTCCTGAAAAATTTGGCAATAGAAAGAACGTTCTACAATAATGTTATTAAAATGAATATTATAATATTATAATGACTCCACGAAAAAGTTAATGTTCCAGCTTCTATGACCACAATGGAACGAGCAACCGACCACGAAGGGCCTTGTTTAAGACCCCAAAGTTTAGCAAAAAAAGACAGACCAATGTCAGAGTGGCTGTTGAAAGTACATTCCACTCGTTAACTGTACCGTCTTATATCAATGTTAATTTGAAAATAAGATTGTAAAACCTATTTATGAATTTGAATTTCCAACTTTATTTTGCGACAGGTATAATTTTTTTTCTTATACTTTTACTGTACATCTCTCTAACATTAGCCTTCCACTCGGTCTCGAAGTTTGAAACTTCGTTTAATGAACGAGGAAAGCTTTATTTGTTTTCGTGTTCTCCATTTCATCCTTGAACAGGAGTTTCCTTCCAACCAAGAAGTATCGGATAACGCAACAGCAAAGATATAGACTTACAAGTCGAAGGAGGATTCACAATCCGATATTCGATGACGCCTGCAGGCAAAGCAGTCATAGGTTTTGTAGTGAGGGGCCGTTGAGTTCCTTCGCAAGGTTGGAGGAGGAAGGCCCCTAACAAAGTCAGCGTCTGCAAGTGCAGAAGACGAATGGCCCCCATCTCTGCAGGCGACTTATTTTTCCACACAGGCTGCAAACAGAATGGAAATAATGGAAATGTAATTACGAAAATATCCTCAGTCTAGAAGGAGTTACGCAACACGAAAACAGAAATGGTAGGGATCAGGCTTTGCAATCTTTGTCTAATTTCTTTCTCAACTTTTAGAACATTCTACGGGACTTGAGTTCTCTGTTCAGTTAAATGCATGCTGCCAATGATTCAACCCCTTATACACGGATTCCGTATTAAAATTTTAAGATAGTTTTCCCTCAAGACATTCGATGACTACGAACGGATGAGAGTCACCTTTGAGTCATAACTGATTTGCGATTGATCACATCAGAGAGAGAGAGAGAGAAAAAAAAAGACTGTTTCGCTCCTTGATACCAAACTTTCGTAATTTCGGACGAAAATAAAACCTCATTATTAAACAATACTGAAAATCTGCCGAGGCTCACATTTATTTTTATTTCTGAAACCTTAATTTGACTTGAGATGCGGTAACTGTGTGTGTATAAGGATAGCGCATTAAGTAGATAAAGGAGGATTTCGGTTTCAGTGGATTAAGTTGTTAATGTTTTTGGCTGGAAAAGTGAAGATAATAAACGCGACTTCCTTATTTAACGGATAATGTTACCAGTACCCATTGCAAAAGAACAATCTTGCATTTATCCCATTCCATATATCCTCACCTATGAATAATAAGCTAATAATGATACACATTAACCGAAGAAAAAAAATCTGAAAATACCTGAGATCAGCGAAGACGGAGCAACGTCGTCTTACCTCGGGCGTCGATGACAACTCTGTAATGTGGCATAAACATTGGAATCCAGAATCAATGGGAACTATCAACAATGACGAAGCACGAGACTACCACATTAATAAACTGCCAATGAGTGCAGCCCTCTGTCCAAGCGTCTTCTTTTGACGGTAAAATATACTTGAAACGCATGATTCGCAGTCAATACTTCCCAGGCCCCGGTGTATCATAAAAACTGTAATTTAACGAATAATCCATTTTTTCTTTTGTAAACGACACGTTCGCCGTGAACTTGACTCAAAAGGATTAGGGAACTTTAATCATGAAGCGATGCATATAGCTATTCTAGGAGTCTACCCCTCGGGTGCTAGCCTCTACAACCACATTCACGGTAAATTATAGCAACACTTAACTTTTTATCACTTTTTATACCCGGAGTGTGAATGAACTTCAGTTAGTGCCAACCTAACGATGAGAGCTTTATGAATGAGATGCATCCATATACATACATACATATACATATATGTTATATACATATGCATATAGATTTTTATATAATTATATATATATATATTATATATATATATATATATATATATATATATATATCTATATATATATATATATATATTATATATATATATATATATATATTATATATATATATATATAATATCCACATGTATTGTGTATATAATTCAGTCAAATTGCCAATGAATGTTTGTTTACTGATTCCGAGCAACTCGCATGTCACAGGGACTACAATTTGCAGTGTCTTGCAGCAAGGGTTTGTGGATAAGCCTTTATTTGACGAAAAGATACAGCTAAACATTTAAACAGGCAGAGGTGGAAGTGCTTTCCTTTCTTCTAGGCGCCAAGCAAGTGTAGACAGGGTAAAATTACAAAACATAATATAAACTTAATGAACAACTATTATCAACTTACCTCACTTTAAAAAAAATACCCAACGTAATGTATTTATTGTAGTTAACTTGGTATTTTCAATTTCAAAGCTTCAACCAAAGGACAATGTATTCAGTAGGAAATGGGCTACCATACTATTACTCTTTTTATATCAGTATTGAACGCTATGATAACTCATTGTGGCACCGTGAACCAACACAAATTAAACTTGGTTATTTTAAACAAACGCAGAACTAACATCGACCGGATATCAATATCTTCCTTTCCTAATGAAGATGGAGCTGTAGCTCTCTGCATCATGGCTGTGCTTAGCAAGAGCTTTTACTCAAGTTTCACATCCAGCAAACAATTTAGGAATGAGAGGAATCGCTGAGGGCGCTAGTAAATAAATCCAACAGTTCTTTCATGGTATAGCTTTTGATGGCCTCTTATTTCATCAATTAAGGCATGTTGTATCCTTCTGGATAAGTAATGTGTCCAGATGTCTCGAGAAAATTAATTGAACAGGGTGCCCATCGTGGAGTTTATCCGAAACCCAGAGGGTCAGTTTAGCAAACGGCACTCTCATGAAGACAGTCTTTCTTCATTCCTTTCACAACTTTAAAGGAGCAGACTTTCGGGCAATAATATGACAACCATTTTTCCATAGATATTCAATGTATCTTCCCTACAGGATGCCCACATCCTTTACATTCCTTATTTCACGAACTCTTGCATTTTTAGACAAAAAACGCTAAACTTTCCGGAGATGAACTGTGATCTTCCACCCAACACGTCTTTTAAAGGGCCTTAACTGCCTTCTTTCTGCTTCCAACCCATTGTAATATTTTGTTTGAAGGTGCGTTTACGTTGCATGGAACCAGTGGTTATACAGCAACGGGACCAACGGCTTTACGTGACTTCCGAACCACGTCGAAAGTGAACTTCTATCACCAGAAATACATATCTCTCACCCCTCTATGGAATGCTCGAGAATCGAACTCGCGGCCATCGAGGTGGCACACCAACACCGTACCGACCACGTCACTGAGGCGCTGAACTTGTGAATTACCTACACTATGTAAGTGCTCTTATATTTAGCTACAATTAGGTAGTACCAGCTTCTAAACAAAATATGGAAGCCAACCTTTCCCATGGCTAATTTGCGCTTCCTATTTGTTAGTTTATCCTCTTGATTCGAGACAGTGCTCAACATACAAGCATGTACTCCAATTAGTCTCATGCCTCCTCTATGTAGCATTGGTGATAAATCTAATACAACATGGCGAATTTCCAACCGCAAATAAGCACTAAAACGGCTTGCTTCCTAAATTCCTCTGATCGTTGGGTGTTGGGATCGTGGATTCCCAAAGTACACAATCCAAGGACCAGACCAGCAAAGTCAGTTCATTATCATAATCTCATAAGAAACCAACTAGGGCCATCATTATTCTCGCGCCATAACATAATGCATCTTTCGTTCAGCGAATACTACAGTTACTTTTGAATTATTTCAATTACACACGCGATCAGCTTCCATCAGTAAAGCAGCTTTGAAAAAGTATGAACCAATGATGCTAATACTACCGCAATTGTCTTTTTAGTGCAGCATAATATTCCAAGTTCACAATTCTCCAAATACACCACCTTAAAATGTTACTGGGCACCTGTTTGGACGTAGTTGCGGTCCTGAAATTTTCAGACCAAAAAAAGTATTCAGTTATGGATCCTCAGTATCTACTATATCAAATACCTTTAAGCACAATGCAAACGTTCCAAATTAGAGACCTCCTCTAACAAAATGGGTATGTTTGATCCAGATTGGACTTATGCAGAGACAGAAGCAATTAAACAAAACGCTGTGAACGTAGAGTATGTACAAAGCTATGAATGCATGGTGATACAGACAGGGAACACAGGCAAGTACTTTATTTCTTCCTTCTCAGTTGTAACAAAACATCTGATGTTTTTTGTCCCCAGGCCTCTTAAACTATTTAAAATACCATACCAGAATCTCAGGTCGTCTTTACTGGCCGACCTAAACTAAAACTCTTCAACAAGCACCTGATCCATACGTATTATTCAGCTGAAAACAACAACCGAGGAAAATAGCTATAGTTACTTCCAGTAGCATGGACCATGTAAATCCCAATTGCTGGTAGTTAAGGATACAGGACAGTTTCCGGAACCAGTTTTAAAACAAAAGTCGAACAACCGGTTTGTGTTGAGATATTTATTAAACAATATTAGCATATTTATCTGGGTATGTTGGTTCAGTTACTTGCTATGTGATGTGACAAGCCCTCTTATTTGAAGCTTAGTGCACGAACAGCGTGTAGCCTTACGTTGTCGATTTGGATATTCCTTATCGAATTTAACTCATTCATTCCACTAGAACGTTCCTTAAGCAACTAAACCTGCTTATAAATAAAGCATCATATAGGATTAAAAAATTTAAAGTACCTGTTCAACATTTTAAATGGTTTACTCCTGCTTACCCATCCACACTTTGCGTTAAAAATAATCACATGAGAAATAATTTGAATAGTGTAATATTTGAAATCAGAGCAACAAAATCTTCGAGATTCTTGAAAAATTATGGAATAGGATCTAGCAAATTATTGAAAATCTCAAAGTTTGCAGCCCAATTATGGAATTAAGGAGCAAACAGTTGTGTAAAGTTTTCGTGGAACGCAAGCGGTAATTCTAAGCCCGCATTCCGCGGTACAATAGACTATGGCAATTGACGTTTTCCTATGTTATTTTACTTGCTGAACAAGAATTTAAAGTAATATTCATTCGGTCGACTGTAATTAAACCGTAATTTACCTCTGAAGACGGTAAATCTAAAGGAGAGCTCCGTCTCTTGTTTGCAGAAGAATATATATTTTTCCGATGTATTTTTTATTGATTATGCTTCAACTGATCATTAATATTGGTGGCATCAGGCAATTACACCCTTGTTCCCATCTAACAATCTTGGGGGACCCCAGTGGGAACCGGGTTTTTTGGGTGGGGGGGAGCAGGAGAAAAGTGATTTCCAGGGCACTACCTAACCAAACAAACCACCTAACCTAACCTAGAGCGCCGTACCCCTACCTAGGCCTAGCGGGGGGGGGGGGGGGGGGGGGGGGGGGGGGGGGGCTTCGCCCCCCTGCGATTCCCCCCCCTAAGGGCACTACCTTCCCTGCACACTTCATGACAATTGCGAAAAATTTGAGCGGCCATTAGGCTAACAGAGACAATACTCCAGCATATTTGACACGATAATCACATATTTCATACGATAATAAAAATATATACAGGAAATAGCTTGCCTTACATAGGTTTTATCGCACCGAAAGGCTATTTTGTTGAAGTCAAGAAGGCACTTTTCCTTACAAGTCGGGCAAATATGTTCACTCTTGATTAAACCGTGATTTTAGGCAAAAGTTATGAGCCTTTCTATAGGCCCATAATAGTTTGTGAAATCTCGATAATTCACGTAATTTTCACACACTATGGGGAAAGTTTCCTGGGGAACAAAATCGGAGCGTGAAGACGGTCGTGCTAATTCACTCACGGCGTTAGTGCAACTCAAGGCCTATATAGGCCTTGGTGCAACTAACGCTTAATTGGAGAAAATAGGTGTATTTGCCGAAAAAATTTACGACTTGGTAACATTATATATTGTCATTGGCTGAAAACACTGTGCTTTCTTTTGTTTCAGAGGAAAATGAAACGTGCTTATTTGCGACTGGATATTGTCTATAATGATGTCACTTTTTGGGTGGAGTTTTTTGTGACGTCATTCGGAAGGTGTGGTTTCAGCATGACAATTCGAGACTGCGCAGCACACAAACGAACGAACAGCTCATTAAAATAGGTGATACGACAGAGACAACAACATGGACTTTGTTTTTTCTGTAGGTAACAAATCTTCAAGGGTAAATTACACGTTAATTACAGCCGGCCGAAAAAATATTATCTTAAATTCTTGTTCAGGCGGTAAAACTGTATAGAAAAACGTTAACTGGCATAGTCTAGTTCGCCGATAAATGAAACTGTAAAAGACTAAACACCAAACCAATATCCAAAATCCAGAAGAGTTCATAATAATATGTAATAAACAAAACCTATCAACGCTAAACAAAACGTACGTAAACCAATCCTATCAAATAGAGCTGGAACATAAACCACAAACACCCCACAGTCCCCACTAACGAATACCATGGCGGGACACAAAACACAATTACTATAAGTTAGCACCCGTTACTTCGGCGAGAGATACTATGATAGCGGCATAGCACCCGTGGGCCGTGACCCGAGTCACCCAAGCGACCCAACACTTCTCACTCTCAGTCATCACTCATCAGTTAAAAGCGTTTTAGCCAAGACGAAAGTCCTTGCCAAGGACGATGAAGACCAAGACCTCACGCACAACGTCTTTCATTTATGTTGGTTGGCCCTTTATGACTTTGGGAAATTCATCTTTTTCGTTAAATTAGTAGAGCGTGTTACTATGAATGTGCAGAGAAACATAATGATGATAACCTTTATCTTTTGTTCTGAAATTTAAATTCTTTTCTCTTGATGAGAGAGAGAGAAGGGGGTTGGGATTATTCCGAATGTCACTTGATCGGATTAAGACGTAAACAGATCTTTAAGGAGATAATTTCAACAATAGACGTTTAACTGCATGGAAAGATGAACATTTTTCAGTTTCGACCAAAGAATAATAAAAAAACAGTTTTAGTTATGTCCGCTGATGTATCAAATTTACCTTTAAATTTTTAGACTGAGTTAATGTTTATAAGTTATTCGAAATTAAAGCCCAAGAAAAAATGATTTCCATGATCATTACAGGTGAACGTTATTATTATTCATAATGTGCACACATTCTGATCATTATCATTAATTATTATTATTATTATTCCGAAGATGAACCCTACTTCATGAAACAAACCCACTGGGGTCACTGACTTGAAATTCAAGCTCCCAAAGAATATGGTGTTCATTAGGAAGAAGTAAGGGGGGGGGGGAGGTTAAAGGGAAATACGGAAAAAAATCGCTAATCGCTTATTAAAAAAGAAAAATAAATTTAAAAATTAATAAATAGATAAAAATGTAAGTAAATTATTGAAATGCAAGGACAAATGTATTAAGTTAGTAATACTTGAACTTATGTTAGTAATACTTGAAGTAATGCTTGAACTTAGGTTAGTAATACTTGAAGTAATGCTTGAACTTAGGTTAGTAATACTTGAACTTAGGTTAGTAATGCTTGAACTTCTGAAATTCCAATCGCACTGAGAAGTTCGACAGCGATGCACATTTACTGCATATTGGTGCTGCTGTTCAGCGAATCTATAGTTGCTCTCGGCAGATAAAGGGGATCAGGGATCAATTATGAATGTGACAGATCTCTGTTGAAATGTAACTTATGAAAAATTGGCAAAAAAAAAAAAAAAACCATCCGTCGATGGTCCAAGTCATAACTACTATGACGAAACAGAGACCTACCACTACGAACCACGCTATCGAAAAGAGGTAAAACTCTGACAAAAGCAGACATCCATACCGGAGAACAGTATTCTGGGAAAGGATATGACCTAAAACAGGTTGCATTGATTTTATCAAACATATGAAGCCTTTCATGCAATATCTAATTTGTTGAAACTTTCATTAGATATTTCTCAAAAGTAAGATGCGAGTCAAAAGTTAAAGCTTCAGCCTCATTCAGCAGTGTCCTATCCACCTGAAGGGGAGGATGGGGTGGAAAATATATGCAAGATCTGCTAATCAATAGTAATTTCGTTTTACTGGAGTTCACCCTCATACATCACCGACTACAGCATGCACTAATCCGGTCCATGTCACGATTGAGGCTGAGGGCAGCTTCATTTCTCACGAGTGGAGACTTTAGGGCCAGGAGTATCCTGGAGTATACCAAGGTATAACTATTCTTTGGACCTTGGAGTATACAAGCCATTCTGTGGCGACACGGAGTTGCGTCGGTGTGTGACGGGGATGTGGCTTCCCATAAATTTCCATTGTTTATAAATTACTTTGAAACGTTTCCTCGTTTTTAATCGACTCCCTTATCATTCAATTCATCAACTGTCGCTCTACTAGTTCCATTTCTGTTGACAGAGCTTATCCTCTGTCTTTTGCAGTTACTTGTTATTTTGGTGTCTTTTTACAGTACTACACATTTTGTTGTTTACAACCACTAGGTCTTTTACACTCTCTCGATTTCCTTTCTCCTACGTAATACAGTTATATTTCTCATCACCATTCAGTAATGTATTCCATTAGTGATCTCCAGCATTCTTCTCCTAGTTCCGCCCTATCTCCTGTATTCTACGAACCCTTACTGCCCTTTGAATTCTCCATGAATCACTGTTCTTTTGCCTTTTCCGTTTTTTCCTCTAATTCATCAGCCACCTTCTTATTCCCTTCTCTTGCTCCTATAGTTACCCCACACTCCACGTATACTAACAGTATTCTCATTTTCTATATATAATTCTCCTTTCATAGATCTCTGGGTGTTCTCGCATTTTGAGCGGAACAAATATACTTTCTTCTTCTCTATGAAACTTTTTACATCGTACATTAAACAAACGTATAGTCATTAAAATGTAACTGTCAATGAAACTACAATATTACCAGTAAAAAAGGAAACAACCGAGCATAAAATCAAGACTGAGTAGGACGTTTATGAGATAAGTGGCAAGAGATGTGCAGTTTTAGATGGCATCGGTGGTAATGCCAAAAACTGAGGCATCTCTCTGCCTTCACTGTTGATACAGTTCTTTTAATAGCGACTGGTTACACGGAAATGCAGAATGCAATAATTGCATTAGGGGATGAAACTGGGCTGCGATTTGAAGGAATTGTTGAGCGTGGTGCCAGAATTGCTGGGTCTGAAACTTTGCGCGATAAGATTTACCCCTGATGCTGGTCTAGGAATGGAAGGAAACTGAATCATAGGAAGTTGATTCTGTAACTGTTAATGTCATTAAAAATATAACTGTAGGCCTGGAAGGTCTTGAAGTAGCTGTAAGGATGATGACTATCCCTAGCATAGAGAAGGTAAGCAATGTAAATGAGGTGAAGGAAAAAATTTGTGGCAATCTGGCTTTTTAAGTAAAATCACTAAGAGCAAAATAAAACAGTCAATGTTCTTAGGTTTATTTCAGTTACTGATACAATGCCAGTCTCTCAAGACAAAATGGTTCATTTTGACCATGAAAGCAGTGTAGCCGATGCATTAGTTGACAGAACTATCTAATCAATCCCTTATTTAAAGAAGAAGATAAGCCTTCTTCAAGAAACCTTCCGCACGCATCATATTCTAAAATGCGATCC
>NC_061094.1:34378149-34411228 GCF_015104395.2 Macrobrachium nipponense
CTAAAATGCGATCCTGCTTCGAGGGGCTATTTCACGATGGATGAAGTTACGTTACATCGGGTTACGTGATGATGTACTACGTGATATATATCATGTGCTAAGCTGCTTTAACTGTCATGGATATGGTCATATTGAGAAGGATGTAAATTAAATATATTGGTAAACATGTACCAATCGAATGTTCTTTTACCTTTGTCAGATATATTAAATCTATGAGACGGAAATGAAGAGATACCGAACATAGAGCGAATTCCAAAATTTTCAAAGCTTTGCATATCGAGAGTAGCAGCAAATACCGATCACGGATATAAAAGTTTATGGCAAATAGAGTTGAGAAATGAGTGGTCTTTTGGTATTATTAATACTCTGCGTAGTTGCGGTAACTTTGAATCGACTCATATCTGAGTTTCTTATCTTATTAAAATTCCAGGTAAAAACAGTATTCTTTTTGATGAGCACTGGATTTGACAAGTCATATCGAATACCTACCTAAGCAGTAAGTTAAGCCCCGTACACACTATGCATCATGATGCTCGCAGTGTTAGATGGATGCATTGAAAAACGACTTTTTCAACATGAAGCCGCATCACCAATGTGTTGATGGGGCAGAGCCATTTCAATTTCATTACTCAGCTCAGTGATGCACGAACATTCAGAGGGGGAGGATGTCCACTCACCACCACCCACCAAACCCTTGAGTGGACAAGGACTAACACTACATTTCATTGAATTACTGAAGGAACATCCATCTGTTTGGAACATCAAATGCAAGCATTACAAGATGAGAAATATCAGGAGTGCAAGCTTGGAAACCATAAAATCAGAGTTATTGAGTTTTATAAACTGTACATTGCGGAATGAAGACATTATTATAAAGCTGCACACCCTGAAGACACAATTCTACAGGGAAATGTCTGCAATCAAAGCATCACAGAAGTTTGGAGCTGGCACGGAAGATCTCTACACTCCGAAGTTATGGTGTCTTGATGAGCTGCGTTTCCTGTAATAAAAAAAATATTTGTGTACTTAGTACCTATATTTGAACCTTACTTTCAAATAATCCTCCCCAAGGACATTATAGATGGCTTCACAGGTTTCGGGGATGATTAGCCCGAGGCTCTGTTTTGAAATCCTGGTTGAATATTGGAGGCTTGCATACGATCCTCCAGCTGCAAGAACGAGCTCCTGGTGATATGCTGTCTCGAAAGCTGGTGTCTGCTTACAAATATATGGTTAATTTTTTTCCCAACAATTTATAAAATGCAAGGATTGGCATTCTTGTGTAATTTTCAAAGTGTTGGATTTTCGACTTGTAGCTCCAAAAATATTTTACTGAAGCTTCCCTTCAGAGGTCGCCGAGAAAGCCATTGCTTACACCACAATGTTCTACTTTTCTTCCTCAAAAGTTTCTTTTTTGCAGCACACAGAGCAATTACACCCCACAGTAGTCTCTCCTAGCAAAGTACATCATCGGCTGACATCCTGCCGTTGAAAGCTGAACTGCGAGAACAAGTGAGCATTGTTGCAGTACAGCTTGGCCGCTATTATTTTTTTTCAACACCATTACTGCACCACGTAGCTGATAAATGATGGCAAAGTGTGTACCATGCTTAAGATACAGAGCTTCATACTCGTGGAAGAGAATGATTGCCATACGGTGCCTTCGACGAAAGTACTGACTTGATAAAGAAACATTACCAGGGTGCAACAAATCTACTAAGACATCCGTTCATATTCCTAGTGTTGCAAAAAAAACTTCTGTGGAGGCAGGAAAAAGACAGTTGTATTGGACAGGTCCCTTACAGGCCTTACGAGCCACGGTAGATCTGACGTTCAAGAATGATTCAGGTATTTGGTGAAAAGTATTTGCCCCATATTACGCTCATCATAAAAGGAAATATCCTATGCTCATGGATGGTGCCTCAAAGATTTTATCAACGCTGTACGCTTTCCAAGCACTGGACGCCGAAAAACTGTCTTCTTTACCTTGTGTCCAAGAACCGTGGAATTACAGGGACAGAAAAGTACAGGTTTGCTTTCGCCGGAGAGCCAAAGTTCCTCCATTTATTGATAGTAATCAGTAATAATAATGGAAAAGTAACGTGATGATAATAATACTCTTTTTGGCAGGCAATGTCTTAGTCAGGCTGGAGACACATAAAAATGTTGTCGGCGAATAAAAATTTTTATTATTTACAATTTTATGTTTATTACAATTTCGACCAACAAGAATTTTGGATAGTCAAAGTACGCTATGTTAGGGTCATTATTTCAATTTTACTTTGTTATTATTCTAGAAAGCAGGTGGGGTCATTTTTCGAAATAAGTCACTTGACAGGTTTTAATATACCCAGAAAAAAGAAGAGAAAAGTAATTGGCGGACTTTCACAATGTGTGTAGTACGTACGATAACTAAACTAAACAACCTGTCAAAATAAATTATACTTTATACTGAACATTTTTTTGTCAGTACAATGTTGGTTTATGTTGGGTAAAAATGAGTTTAGTGACCTATTTATATACATTTTAATAGGGGATTTGATGTGTTCAGCCAAACATTGAATGATAGATATTTCGAAGTACGATAACTCTCCGTAGAAGCTCGTAGAATGACGCAAAGACTTCTGGGAAATCATACCGTCAACATGTCGGACATCGAATGGGGTAATGGGATCCACATGTTCTTACAATATTTGTCATTTTAAACGTGAAACATAATGTTTAGGGCTTGCTTTGATTGAAAATAACTTGAATTCATTTGTTCGTCTCGGCAGATGTGGACGATTTCGAGCCGCCTCCGAATAAGGCTCCGGCATCGACAGACAAATGGGAGGGAGAAGATGAGGAGGAGGAAATTAGGGTAGGTCAGAAGTATGTTCATTGCTTACGGTATTCCTGTGGTGGTGTTTTCTTTCAGACTCTTAACACTGGGCGGCTGGATGCTTTTGTTAATAAATGGGTTTTTTTGGTCTTTGTGATTTTTGCCTTATTTTACCAAAGAGGCTATCCTGTGGTGATTGGTGTCCTTTGTTAGCCTAACCCCAAGGGTTTGGCTAAATGGTAAACTATAAAATTGCGTAATTTCAAATCCCATGGTGGGGTGAATTTACGAGAAAGCATGGCCTCGTACCATGAGATGCAAGGAAGGGAACAGAAATTGATTACCCAATACCTACCTACTGTCGTGCTCCATGCGGAAATAGCCAGGTAGATTAGGCTATCCCATTTCTAAGTAGGTGGTAAATATGACAAGTGTATCTCGGAGAAGAGATATAAAGGAAAAGGTCCAGATGGGTTGTTTTTCGGGGGTTACAGGACATGCTGAACCTAAGTACAGGTAGGCCGATGCCATCAATCTGCATACTAGCCTACCTACACCCAAGATGAAAGTAAAAACAAAAGGTGAATAACAGAAAAATGAACATAGGTATATGTCATTATAAATAGTGGTAGATTTAAGCAAAATGTGGTAAGGTAATAAATATTACGGTCGCCAACATATGGGAATCAGGCTGCGATAGTAATTTCAGTTTTACCAAGATATAAAGCCTCAGAAGTTGGTAGTGCCGTCAGTGCACCACATTCGGTGCAATGTAGGCATTACTTAAGGTTCTTTGTAGTGTCCCTCAGGCCATAGCTGCAACCATTTTCATGCCTTTTACTGTACCTCCATTCACATTCTCTTTCTTCCATCTTAGCCTATTGTCCACCCTCTCCTAACAATGGTTTCATGGTGCAACTGCAGTTTTCCTCCTGTAACACCTTTCAAACCTTTTACTGTCAATTTACGTTTCAGCGCTGAATGGCCTTAGTTGCTCCAGTGCTTGGCATAATGCCAAAAATATATAATTGAAAACAAAGATATAAAAAATGGTAGATCTAGGGTACTTATCCACGGCAGCCTAGAATATGGCAATTGCAATTTTTCTATGCAGTTTTACCTACTGAACAAGAATTTTAAGTAGCTAATATTTATTCAGACGACTGTAATTAACCCCCCAGTAGCCAGTACTAAGCACGGCAAATTCCATTGGACCCCCCAATCCCTGGTGGATGTCGTATCCGCGGTTACGTTCTTTGCAGTCTGTGCGGACTGCTTCTGTAGAAATACCCAAAAAACATTGTATCTCCATAGTTTTGTTTTTTCTAATAGAACTCAGAATATCCTAGCCTTAGCTGACTACCTACAGGTTTGCATATGGTGTAGTGGTGCCAGGTTTCATTGTTGAGAATTCAACCTAGGCTCTATAGGCTACCTATAACCATTTAGTCACATTAATCACAAAAACCTAAAACTTTCTTAAGGTGTGACTCTGTCGATTGTGTGTTAGGGTAGCTATAACATTAATATAAGTGAAGTATAATATCCATATAATTTTGTGTTTATTGCATATCTAACCATTATTCTTGTTGACAAGAACTGGTTTTGGATATACATACCTGCATAGTACTGACAGCGAAAGTGTTTGAGAAGAAACCCAATTGAACCCCATACACTTAACATGTTTAATTATATTTATGCTAATCCAGAAATGGTAATATATAGTGAAAGATAGTTTCAGCTAGATGATGTGTGTGTAGCTTTGCCATCTTTCAGAACTACACATTTTCTACTACAAACCTGGGTACCATAACTTGGAAATATGCTACCCAAAACAGGGAGCCCATAAGTTGGGCCACTTGTTATTTACATGTCTGCTGCTTGCACATAAGGAAAGTATCCTAACCAAATGTTCCACCCCTAATATTACCAAGTAACATGATACAAAACTAAGCAATATCTGCCCTACCCTATTAAATATGCTGTATTAAAATTTTTCAGGTTTTTACATTTTAAGACAGGTGCAACTGGTTTTGGCAGACAAGCTAATGGGTAAGAGAGTGTGGTAGTGATTAATTAAGACAGGCAAATATGGGTCTAGACTGTGCAGCCATATAAAAAGTTCCTTTATATTTATTAATTGTGTGGCTTTAAGCACAACCCTTATGGACCTGTGAGTGTGAGTGGGCTAATCTAAATAGCTTTCAGCCTGCACCCTCAGTGATCAAAATGCCACTTATGTTGCTTCAAGAACAGGGGGTCAGAGCAGCCCATGGCTACAGTTCCCATCAATGACAGACTTACAAAAAAAAAAAAAAATCTTTGGGTGAATAACTGATTAAACAAGACCATTTTCAAAGTGTTTATGGGACCTGAACAAATTTTATTGAATACCATTCATCACCTGTAAGGGAATGCCATTAGTGCACTTCACATGGTGCACTGCAGGCATTACTTAAGGTTCTTTGCAGCATTCCTTCAGCTCCTAGCTGCAACGCCTTCCATTCTTTGCACTTTAGTACCTCCCTTTATATTCTTTTTTGTCTTCTTTACTTTCCATCCTCTCCCAACAATTGTTTCCTAGTGCTTCTGTGAGGTTTTCCCCTATTACACCTTTAGAACAGTTTTACCCTCAATTTCCCTTTCAGAGCTGAATGACATCATAGGTTCCAGCATTTGGCTTTTGGTCTAAGTTTTATATTCCTTTCTGTTCTAATAATATTCATCGGTTGTAGGATTGCTTTTGCCAGATATTAGTGCAATGCTCCAGTCAGAAAAGCAGAAAACCCTTAAATTACAAAATATGATAATGTGTGGAAAAAAAATATGAATATGTACATACCTCTATCAACAGTGTCAGTCCACCATAGGTGGGTAGTGCCATTAGTGCACCACATGGCAACGGATATTTATAGTCTTCCTTCAACTACTACCTACACCCGTCTTTCATTTTTTTTTTTTAGAGCCCGTTTTCAGTCATGCTTCCCAGTCTCTCTGACTCTTAATGCAACTGTGGGTTGTCTCCATGGGCCACCTTGGATCCATGTAGTACATCATCTTTATATTCTGGATCTCTTTATCTTGTCCAACCACTCCAATTCCCTCGTTTTACGGTCTGAAGCACTTAATGCCAGAAAATGCCTGTGCTTGGCTTGACAGCTTGAATGTCATAAAAAAATAAAAAACTTGAAAAGCATGAAAATATGGGAAAGACAGTTACATACAGGGGTGCATCCTTACCCACACCAGGGTGCTGGGTCCTTACCTGAGCAGAGACCTTCCCCTTCTGCCTTACTTAGCCTAATTTATTTCTCCTTGTCCTTACCTGGCTGGAGGCTTGGCCCGCTCACCACCTTATGTGCCCTAGAATAAAAATATATACAGTATATGGGGATGAAGCCTAATTTATTGCATATTTTCCTTACCTAGCAAGTACTGGCAGAAGTTTCTGCAGAGCGATGCTGCCAAGTATCCGGGCAAGCTGAGTGTATGTGATCATGCAGACAAGACGCTCAGGGTGTTTCTAGTTTGCTTGGTTTGCTGATGGGAATATGCACATGAGCACTCTCCTGTAGTCTCAGTTCAGTATCGACTGACCATATGAAAGTACATACTGAATTATGGACCACTATTTCTAGCAGTTAGAAGTCAGCATTGAATTGTTAATTAGTGATTGGTACTACTAGATTTGATTGTTTATGTCTAATGTTTGCTTACCCTGACAGACTGGCGGGTCTTTCTTTTTGAAGAAGTTCCAGTTCATGCTTTAAAGAATCTGTTGGGACCTGAGTGTTCTATTCCAAGAGAACTCTTCAGAGAGGCCATATAACCTCTCTTTGCAAGATCATTAAACTTATTATGAGCTTAATGATCTTGAGAAAGTAACCTGTGCTCCTTTGTTAAGCTTACTTAGCCAATAAAGCATGCTCATAGAGTGCACTTACAAGGCAAGTTAGTCGTTCTGACTGCTGTGGCCCTGCTTGGTTGCAGTGTCTTGGACCAGGATCAGGTTAATTGTTTGATCAGATCAGAAGGTTCACTGGTGTCCAGTAGATCAAGTAAGTGTCTTAATAGACTTGACATGCCAGTGGATTCGTATACAGGCAGTCCCCGAGTTATGATGGGCTTAGCTAAGACGTCCTGAGTTTATGGCACTCTTCCAGTATACAGTGAACCCCCGTTTTTATTGTAGTGTCTTACCGAACAATTATAGAGCCGTGATTTCCACGAGCGGCAGGATACTAAATTCAAATTTAGCGCGTCGGCGTCGCCAACACTGGTGGTGATGACGTCATCTCCCTCCACTCGCGGGAGAACCAGGTACAACTGCCCAGGTGAATCCAATTCTTTTCCTGCCGGCGTCCGGTGAACATCGGTGGTCGGTGCGGTTGGATGACTTTGCTTCGCTTTTTTTCTTGTGGAATTGATCTTCGGAATTGGTGAAGTACTCTTTTTTGGCGTTGTTGTTATTTTGCTTTTTATTTAGGCGTTGCCATGTCGGATTCTAGTCCGTCGGGAGTTAGGTTTTGCATCTCAGGATGTAAAACTAGATTATCCAAGTTAGAATATGATTCTCACACTAAATGTGTTAAGTGTAGGGGACAGGTTTGTTCAGCAGATCGAACATGTAACGAGTGTAGTGATTGGACTAATTCTCAATGGAAGTTTTTTTAGTTCATACTCGGAGAAATTAGCTAAAGACAGAATTAGAAAGCAGCGCTTAGGGAAAGTAGACTTAGCTCCGCTTCGTCTTGCGATGCTTCTGTTCCTTCTGTTTCTCCTCAAATTGTTATGTCTCCTTTAACTACACCTCCTATTCCTCCTACTAATCCCGCTTCTCCGGCTTCCCGTGTAGTTTCTTCCGACACCATTGCCAGTCTGGAATCGAGGTTAGATCAGAAATTTTCGGTACTAGCGAATACGGTTTTGCAACTTGGTAATTCAGTTAAGACGTTTTTGGAGAAAGCGGCTTCAGGTAAGAGTGTAGTTGAGGGTGCGTCTGTCTGTCCTGACACGTCTCCTAGACAAAGGTCACTGTCCAGCTCCCCCGCACCGGGGAGAAGACATACCGGAAGTCCAAGGGAGTCGATCGGGATTTGCCCACAGACAGGCGCCTCTCTTGTTGAGCCTGTTGCGCCTCAACAGGGCTCGGTTAAGCGTTGGAAAGGTGTTGCGGTCAGACGCCTTTCGAATGATTCAAGCGATTCGTCTCCGGTCGCGCGGCGCTCTTGGCGAGATTCGCCCGTTTCGCGTCCCTTAAAGAGGCGTTCAGGCGCCGATTCTTCGCCTCCTCCAGTCAAGCGGTATAAGGAGCCTGAGAGTAGGGTTGCGCCTCGGCCGTTAGCGTCTTTTCGTTCGTCGCCTCAATCTGTGCCTTTTTCGGCTCCATCTACTAGTAGAGATTGTGGTTTTAGCGCTGTAGCTAGCAGTTTCTAAGGGTGTTTCTTTAGGCGCTTTTTCGTCTGTTACGCCTGATGCGCCTGTTTCGCCTCGAATTTCGGCGGCTCCGAGCGAGGCGCAAGTAGTTTTTCCGCCTCCTGCTGAACATTTAGGCTCTTCCAAGCCTACGTTAACTGTTTTTGATTCGTCTCTGGCGCCTTTGCGCAAGCAGTTAGAGATGTTAACCAACTGGATGAATGAGTCCAAGGGTGGTTCGAAACCTTCAGATCCGGTTGTAGTTCCGTCTACTTCTTCGGCGGTATCGGAGAATGAAGAAGAAGTAGAGGAGGAGGATTCACATCACCTCTCGTGTTATTCACGTCTCCTTAGATTTCTTCTGGTATCTTAATCCAGATTATTTTGAGAAAGCGGCTCCGCGCTCCCCAACTTCGACTTTTTGATGAGGAGGAAAACTTCAGACCCTCTCCTCCCAAAACTTGTTCTATCTAAAGCGGTTAGACATTCGTTGAAAGAGACGGAGAAATGGATGTCTATGAAAAGAGACTTAGGGAAGGCTCTTTTTGCTTACCCTCCCTCTAAGTTGCTTCGTAAGAGGTATAGGTTTTATGTAACTGGGGAAGCTCCTTCTCTGGGAGTTTCTGCCTCCTCCCAGGGAGACTTCTCCAGTTTAATCGACTCCTCTAGAAGATCTGCTTTCGCCGCAGCGAAAGTTTTCTTTACAGCGCCTGAGTTGGACCACGTTGTAAAGAATCAATTTAAACTTTTGGAAGTCTTTAGCTTCCTTGATTGGACTATTGGCGCTTTAGCGGCCAAGATCGAAGACTGTCCTTCTCTTTCTCAGGAGTTAGCGGAGGATTGGATTGGTGTTCTGTCCTGTGCGGACAAATCCATTAGGGATGGATGTGATGAGTTAGCTTCGCTCATCGCCTTTGGTACCCTTAAGAAAAGGCAACTTTGGTGCTCCTTTGCTTCTAAAAGGGTTACGTCCCAACAGAAGTCGGCTCTCTTGTTTGCTCCTTTTGTGAAAGATAACCTCTTTCCAGACGATGTAGTGTTGTCAATTTCGTCTGCGCTAGATAAGAAATCTACTTCGGATTTACTGGCACAGTCTACTAAGAGACCTAAAGCTCCTGTGGAGACTGTCCTTCGGTTTCTCCTCTGGCCCAAGTGCCTTTTCGAGGGAGAAAACCCAAGCGCTTCTTTCGGCCGAAATCGAATTTGCGACCTCAGTCTAAGGCCTCGGCCAAGGTTAACAAACCTTCCAAATGAAAGCTCGGTTCTTCATGCACCAGTGGGAGCCAGGCTGGCTCTTTTTTGGAGGAATGGGAAAACAGAGGAGCAGAAGCCTGGGTAGTGCAAGTACTCAAGTTCGGCTATCGTATTCCTCTCGTTTCACCTCCCTCGCTCTCACCTGTGCCAATTCCATTCCAGGCATACTCTCCGGGCTCAGACAAATTTCAGGCGCTAGTCGCAGAAGTGGAAGCGCTTGTTCTCAAAGAAGCGATAGAACAGATAGAAGGGGATTTTCCTCCAGGCTTTTACAATCGCCTTTTTGTAGTTCCCAAGTCATCAGGGGGCTGGAGGCCAGTTTTGGATGTGAGCGCCCTGAACTTGCATGTCCAGAAAACAAAATTTCATATGGAGACCACTCGGTCGGTTCTGGAGTCCATCAGACAGGGGGATTGGATGGTCTCTCTGGACATGCAAGACGCTTATTTTCACATTCCGATACATCGCGAATCTCGGAAGTACCTGAGGTTCATGTTCGAAGGCAAGGTGTTTCAGTTTCGGGCGCTTTGCTTCGGACTAGCGACCGCTCCTCAAGTTTTCACCAGGGTTCTATCCCCGATAGGAAGCTGGCTACACATATTAGGAGTAAGAATCTCCCTCTATCTGGACGATTGGCTTCTCCGGTCGGAATCAGAGAGTCGGTGCATGAAGGACCTTGGAACAACTCTGGATCTTGCCAGAAAGTTAGGAATTCTGGTCAACAAACAGAAGTCCCAGTTGGTTCCATCTCAGAGCATCCTTTATTTGGGGATGATTCTGAATGCTCAAGTTTTTCGGGCTTTTCTGTCCCCGAAGAGGGTTCAAGGCTGTCTGGAGACAGTTCAGGAGTTCTTGGATAAAAAGGTAAGTTCTGCCAATCAGTGAATGAGGCTCCTGGGCAAATTGACGTCAGTGGAGAAATTTGTGACGTTGGGAAGACTGCACATGAGACCTCTGCAGTTTTTCCTGAGAGCCTCTTGGTGCAGGAAGACACAACCAGACTCGATTACCTTTCCTGTCACAGATCAAATAAAAGAGGACCTAAGGTGGTGGCTCTCTCGAGCAAGGTTGGAAGAAGGGTTAGATTTACGACCCATCCTCCCGAACCTACAGTTCTTTTCCGACGCATCGGACACAGGTTGGGGAGCCCTACTGGGAAATCAACGGACTTCAGGAGCTTGGTCGGAGAAGGAGAAGAAGTTCCACATAAATGTAAAGGAACTGTTAGCAATTTTCTTGGGGCTCAGACAGTTTCGGAGCTTAGTAGAAGGTCGAGTAGTGGCAGTGCATTCCGACAACTCCACTGGCTCTCTCGTACGTGCGGAAACAGGGGGGGACTCAGTCTTTCTCTCTGTACGAAGTAGCCAAGGATCTCCTCCTGTGGTCAAACGAAGCGAAGGTTCAGCTAGTCCCGAGATTTGTTCCGGGAAAGATGAACGTCCTGGCGGACGAGTTAAGTCGTCAACAGCAAGTGTTACCTCTGGAGTGGACTTTGGACAACAAGATTTGTCAGAAACTTTGGCGCCTTTGGGGACGACCGTCAATAGACCTGTTCGCGACATCAAGGAACAACCGTCTTCCTCTCTTTTGTTCTCCAGTCCCAGATCCTCTAGCTTGGTCGGTGGACGCAATGCTGTTGGATTGGTCGGGTCTGGAAGCTTATGCATTCCCTCCGTTCGGTCTAATAAGAGAGGTGCTGAACAAGTTTCATGTCGCACAGCAATGTAACGCTAACGTTAATCGCTCCCTTTTGGCCCAGGAAGGAGAGTGGTTCCCGGACCTTCTCCAGTTGTTAGTAGACTTCCCCAGACTTCTTCCTCCAGAGAAGTGGCTTCTCAAACAACCTCACTTCAAGAGGTTCCACCAAAACTTGTCCGCTCTAGCTCTGACAGGGTTCAGACTGTCCGGAATCTTGTCAGAGCGAAAGGATTTTCAAGAAGAGCTGCAGAAGCTATCGCTCGTTGTAGGAGAGAGTCTTCTAACAAACTCTATCAAGGGAAGTGGAGAATCTTCAGAGAGTGGTGTAGAAGTGCTAAAGTCTCTACTTCTGCGACCTCTTTAACAGAAATAGCAGATTTTCTGCTATTTCTTAGGAACTCTAAGAAACTGGCTCCTTCGACGATCAGAGGATATAGAGCCATGCTCTCTTTGGTTTTTCGACATCGAGGTTTGGATATTTCCTCCAATTCAGATCTGTCGGACCTCATTAGGTCTTTCGAAACCACTAAGCTCCCGCAAGATACAGTGGCTTGGAACTTAGATGTGGTGCTTAAGTTCCTCATGGGGCCACCGTTTGAGCCTTTGAAGTCGGCTTCACTCAGGAACTTGACTAAGAAGGCACTCTTTCTTATTGCACTAGCTTCTGCTAAGCGTGCAGCGAATTGCACGCTATAGACAAAAGAGTCGGTTTCTCTCAAGGCAATGCTGTATTTTCGGTATCTTTGACCTTTCTAGCCAAAAATGAGAATCCTTCTAATCCTTGGCCGAGGAGTTTTGTGGTAAGGAACTTATCTGATTTAGTTGGACATGAGGAGGAAGAAAGGCTCTTATGTCCAGTCCGGGCTATTAAGCAGTATCTGTTTGCCACTAAGGGTATTAGAGGACAATCTTCTAAGCTCTGGCGGACCTCGGGCGTTCAAAATCCCTCTCGTCCTCTTTCTAAGAATGCTATATCGTTCTTTATTAGAGAGCTTATCAGGGAAGCTCACTCGCAGTCCGAGAACGACAATCTTTCCGTTCTGAGAGTTAAAGCTCACGAGGTTAGAGCAGTGGCAACTTCTTTAGCATTCAGAAAGAATTTATCTTTAGCTTCGATTCTTCAGAGCACGTTCTGGAGATCGAATTCGGTTTTTGCGAGTCATTATCTCAAAGAGATAAAAACGGTTTTCGAGAATTGTAAAACGTTAGGTCCGGTGGCGGTTTCTGGCATGGTGTTGGGAGAAACGGCACAGGGGTCGTCACCTCTATGCTAACTTTTCACCTTGAATAGGTTGTCGAGTTCAAGGGAAGCTGGGGTACTGAGTACCTGGGATACTCACCAGTCTGTTAGGTCAGATTTTACAATGGTTGGGTATATATGTTTTTAAATCTGGTGTTGGTGACAAATGTTTTGTATGATTGAATTTCTGGTCTTAGCCCAGGGCAAGGGCAATCTTTGTTGTTACTATCCTCCGTCAGTCAGCCTTGACTCGCTTGAACTACGGAAGGATTCCACTCCTGTAGAGGCTAACTTTGGTCAAATTCCAATTCCTCTACAATAGTAAGAAGAGCACCGACCAGAGGCAGTAACAGTCTGCTGTAGCTCTCTTACAAGGTAAGGTACAACAGACACCTTGAGTGTTTACTGGTATTGCAATAAATGTAACCATTTAAAAATACTAGTGGTCCACTGAATCCCACCTTCCCATAAATGTGTAATCAGCTCTATAATTGTTCGGTAAGACACTACAATAAAAATGAAATTTTCATTATTAAAATTGAAGTTTTTTGATTGTAATACTTACCGAACAATTATGATTATACCCACCCCCTCCTCCCCTTAGGTGGACGGACTGGGCAGAAAGAATTGGATTCACCTGGGCAGTTGTACCTGGTTCTCCCGCGAGTGGAGGGAGATGACGTCATCACCACCAGTGTTGGCGACGCCGACGCGCTAAATTTGAATTTAGTATCCTGCCGCTCGTGGAAATCACGGCTCTATAATTGTTCGGTAAGTATACAATAAAACTTCATTTTAATAATGAAAATTTCATATTTGCGTTCTCCCGATTCGCTCGCTCACACATTCACAGATTACTCTTGGGAACATTTCCCCACATTATTCCCGGAAAATTTGCCTTTTTGTGGTATTTTTCTATGAGAAATATCCAGATATTCCTGTGTGTGTGTTTTTTTTTTTTTAATCAAATCTTCATAAAATGCACTTTTTGTGATAAAACTATTAAAAAAACCAAGTTTTTATTGTAGTGTCTTACCGGACAATTATACAGCCGTGATTTCTACGAGCGGCAGGATACTAAATTCAAATTTAGCGCGTAGGCGTCGCCAACACTGGTGGTGATGACGTCATCTCCCTCCACTCGCGGGAGAACCAGGTACAACTGCCCAGGTGAATCCAATTCTTTTCCTGCCGGCGTCCGGTGAACATCGGTGGTCGGTGCGGTTGGATGACTTTGCTTCGCTTTTTTCTTGTGGATTTGATCTTCGGAATTGGTGAAGTACTCTTTTTTTGGCGTTGTTGTTATTTTGCTTATTATTTAGGCGTTGCCATGTCGGATTCTAGTCCGTCGGGAGTTAGGTTTTGCATCTCAGGATGTAAAACTAGATTATCCAAGTTAGAGCATGATTCTCACACTAAATGTGTTAAGTGTAGGGGACAGGTTTGTTCAGCAGATCGAACATGTAACGAGTGTAGTGATTGGACTGATTCTCAATGGAAGTTTTTTAGTTCATACTCTGAGAAATTAGCTAAAGACAGAATTAGAAAAGCAGCGCTTAGGGAAAGTAGACTTAGCTCTGCTTCGTCTTGCGATGCATCTGTTCCTTCTTTTTCTCCTCAAATTGTTATGTCTCCTTTAACTACACCTCCTATTCCTCCTACTAATCCCACTTCTCCGGCTTCCCGTGTAGTTTCTTCCGACACCATTGCCAGTCTGGAATCGAGGTTAGATCAGAAATTTTCGGTACTAGCGAATACGGTTTTGCAACTTGGTAATTCAGTTAAGACGTTTTTGGAGAAAGCGGCTTCAGTAAGAGTGTAGTTGAGGGTGCGTCTGTCTGTCCTGACACGTCTTAGACAAAGGTCACTGTCCAGCTCCCCCGCACCGGGGAGAAGACATACCGGAAGTCCCAAGGGAGTCGATCGGGATTTGCCCACACAGACAGGCGCCTCTCTTGTTGAGCCTGTTGCGCCTCAACAGGGCTCGGTTAAGCGTTGGAAAGGTGTTGCGGTCAGACGCCTTTCAAATGATTCAAGCGATTCGTCTCCGGTCGCGCGGCGCTCTTGGCGAGATTCGCCCGTTTCGGCGTCCCTTTTAAAAGAGGCGTTCAGGCGCTGATTCTTCGCCTCCTCCAGTCAAGTGGTATAAGGAGCCTGAGAGTAGGGTTGCGCCTCGGCCGTTAGCGGGCCTCGTTCGCTCGCCTCAATCTGTGCCTTTTTCGGCTCCATCTACTAATAGAGATTGTGGTTTTAGCGCTGTAGCTAGCAGTTCTAAGGGTGTTTCTTTAGGCGCTTTCTCGTCTGTTACGCCTGATGCGCCTGTTTCGCCTCGAATTTCGGCGTCTCCGAGCGAGGCGCAAGTAGTTTTTCCGCCTCCTGCTGAAATTTAGACTCTTCCAAGCCTACGTTAACTGTTTTTGATTCGTCTCTGGCGCCTTTGCGCAAGCAGTTAGAGATGTTAACCAACTGGATGAATGAGTCCAAGGGTGGTTCGAAACCTTCAAGATCCGGTTGTAGTTCCGTTCTACTTCTTCGGCGGTATCGGAGAATGAAGAAGAAGTAGAGGAGGAGGATTCACATCACCTCTCGTGTTATTCACGTCTCCTTAGATTTCTTCTGGTATCTTATCCAGATTATTTTGAGAAAGCGGCTCCGCGCTCCCCAACTTCGACTTTTTTGATGAGGGAGGAAAACTTCAGACCCTCTCCCAAAAACCCAAAATTGTTCTATCTAAAGCGGTTAGACATCGTTTGAAAGAGACGGAGAAATGGATGTCTATGAAAAGAGACTTAGGGAAGGCTCTTTTTGCTTACCTCCCTCTTAAGTTGCTTCATAAGAGGTATAGGTTTTATGTAACTGGGGAAGTTCCTTCTCTAGGAGTTTCTGCCTCCTCCCAGGGAGACTTCTCCAGTTTAGTTGACTCCTCTAGAAGATCTGCTTTCGCCGCAGCGAAAGTTTTCTTTACAGCGCCTGAGTTGGACCACGTTGTAAAGAATCAATTTAAACTTTTGGAAGTCTTTAGCTTCCTTGATTGGACTATTGGCGCTTTAGCGGCCAAGATCGAAGACTGTCCTTCTCTTTCTCAGGAGTTAGCGGAGGATTGGATTGGTGTTCTGTCTGTGCGACAAATCCATTTATTAGGATGGATGTGATGGAGTTAGCTTCGCTCATCGCCTTTGGTACCCTTAAGAAAAGGCAACTTTGGTGCTCCTTTGCTTCTAAAAGGGTTACTTCCTCCAAACAGAAGTCTGCTCTCTTGTTTATTTGCCTCCTTTTGTGAAAGATAACCTCTTTCCAGACGATGTAGTGTTGTCAATTTCGTCTGCGCTAGATAAGAAATCTACTTCGGATTTACTGGCACAGTCTACTAAGAGACCTAAAGCTCCTGTGGAGACTGTTCCTTCGGTTTCTCCTCTGGCCCAAGTGCCTTTTCGAGGGAGAAAACCCCAAGCGCTTCTTTCGGCCGAAATCGAATTTGCGACCTCAGTCTAAGGCCTCGGCCAAAGGTTAACAAACCTTCCAAATGAAAGCTCGGTTCTTCATGCACCAGTGGGAGCCAGGCTGGCTCTGTTTTGGGAGGAATGGGAAAACAGAGGAGCAGAAGCCTGGGTAGTGCAAGTACTCAAGTTCGGCTATCGTATTCCTCTCGTTTCACCTCCCTCGCTCTCACCTGTGCCAATTCCATTCCAGGCATACTCTCCGGGCTCAGACAAATTTACTGGCGCTAGCCGCAGAAGTGGAAGCGCTTGTTTTCAAAGAAGCGATAGAACAGATAGAAGGGGATTTTCCTCCAGGCTTTTACAATCGCCTTTTTGTAGTTGTCCCAGTCATCATTGGGGGCTGGAGGCCGGTTTTGGATGTGAGCGCCCTGAACTTGCATGTCCAGAAAACAAAATTTCATATGGATACCACTCGGTCGGTTCTGGAGTCCATCAGACAGGGGGATTGGATGGTCTCTCGGGACATGCAAACACTTATTTTCACATTCCATACATCGCGAATCTCGGAAGTACCTGAGGTTCATGTTCGAAGGCAAGGTGTTTCAGTTTCGGGCGCTTTGCTTCGGACTAGCGACCGCTCCTCAAGTTTTCACCAGGGTTCTATCCCCGATAGGAAGCTGGCTGCACATATTAGGAGTAAGAATCTCCCTCTATCTGGACGATTGGCTTCTCCGGTCGGAATCAGAGTCGGTGCATGAAGGACCTTGGAACAACTCTGGATCTTGCCAGAAAGTTAGGAATTCTGGTCAACAAACAGAAGTCCCAGTTGGTTCCATCTCAGAGCATCCTTTATTTGGGGATGATTCTGAATGCTCAAGTTTTTTCGGGCCTTTTCTGTCCCGAAAGAGGGTTCAAGGCTGTCTGGAGACAGTTCAGGAGTTCTTGGACAAAAAGGTAAGTTCTGCCAATCAGTGGATGAGGCTCCTGGCAAATTGACGTCAGTGGAGAAATTTGTGACGTTGGGAAGACTGCACATGAGGCCTCTGCAGTTTTTTTCCTGAGAGCTCTTGGTGCAGGAAGACACAACCAGACTCGATTACCTTTCCTGTCACAGATCAAATAAAAGAGGACCTAAGGTGGTGGCTCTCTCGAGCAAGGTTGGAAGAAGGGTTAGATTTCTTTTTTTTTTTTTTTTTTTTTTTTACGACCCATCCTCCCGAACCTACAGTTCTTTTCCGACGCATCGGACACAGGTTGGGGAGCCCTGCTGGGAAATCAACGGACTTCAGGAGCTTGGTCGGAGAAGGAGAAGAAGTTCCACATAAATGTAAAGGAACTTTTAAGCAATTTTCCTGGGGCTCAGACAGTTTCGGAGCTTAGTAGAAGGTCGGGTAGTGGCAGTGCATTCTGACAACTCCACGGCTCTCTCGTACGTGCGGAAACAGGGGGGGACTCAGTCTTTCTCTCTATACGAAGTAGCCAAGGATCTACTCCTGTGGTCAAACGAAGCGAAGGTTCAGCTAATCCCGAGATTTGTTCCGGGAAAGATGAACGTCCTGGCGGATGAGTTAAGTCGTCAACAGCAAGTGTTACCTCTGGAGTGGACTTTGGACAACAAGATTTGTCAGAAACTTTGGCGCCTTTGGGGACGACCGTCAATAGACCTGTTCGCGACATCAAGGAACAACCGTCTTCCTCTCTTTTGTTCTCCAGTTCCAGATCCTCTAGCTTGGTCGGTGGACGCAATGCTGTTGGATTGGTCGGGTCTGGAAGCTTACTGCATTCCCTCCGTTTCGGGTCTAATAAGATGAGGTGCTGAACAAGTTCATGTCGCCACAGCAATGTAACACTAACGTTAATCGCTCCCTTTTGGCCAGAAAGAGTGGTTCCCGACCTTCTCCAGTTGTTAGTAGACTTCCCCAGACTTCTTCCTCCAGAGAAGTGGCTTCTCAAACAACCTCACTTCAAGAGGTTCCACCAAAACTTGTCCGCTCTAGCTCTGACAGGGTTCAGACTGTCCAGAATCTTGTCAGAGCAAAAGGGTTTTCAAGAAGAGCTGCAGAAGCTATCGCTCGTTGTAGGAGAGAGTCTTCTAACAAACTCTATCAAGGGAAGTGGAGAATCTTCAGAGAGTGGTGTAGAAGTGCTAAAGTCTCTACTTCTGCGACCTCTTTAACAGAAATAGCAGATTTTCTTCTATTTCTTAGGAACTCTAAGAAACGTGGCTCCTTCGACGATCAGAGGTGATATAGAGCCATGCCTCTTCTTCGGTTTTTCGACATCGAGGTTTGGATATTTCCTCCAATTCAGATCTGTCGGACCTCATTAGGTCTTTCGAAACCACTAAGCTCCCGCAGGATACAGTGGCTTGGAACTTAGATGTGGTGCTTAAGTTCCTCATGGGGCCACCGTTTGAGCCTTTGAAGTCGGCTTCACTCAGGAACTTGACTAAGAAGGCACTTTTTCTTATTGCACTAGCTTCTGCTAAGCGTGTCAGCGAATTGCACGCTATAGACAAAAGAGTCGGTTTCTCTCAAGGCAATGCTGTATTTTCGGTATCTTTGACCTTTCTAGCCAAAAATGAGAATCCTTCTAATCCTTGGCTGAGGAGTTTTGTGGTAAGGAACTTATCTGATTTGGTTGGACATGAGGAGGAAGAAAGGCTCTTATGTCCAGTCAGGGCTATTAAGCAGTATCTGTTTGCCACTAAGAAAGGGTATTAGAGGACAATCTTCTAAGCTCTGGACCTCGGTTCAAAATCCCTCTCGTCCTCTTTCTAAGAATGCTATATCGTTCTTTATTAGAGAGCTTATCAGGGAAGCTCACTGGCAGTCTGAGAACGACAATCTTTCCGTTCTGAGAGTTAAAGCTCACAAGGTTAGAGCAGTGGCAACTTCTTTAGCATTCAGAAAGAATTTATCTTTAGCTTCGATTCTTCAGAGCACGTTCTGGAGATCGAATTCGGTTTTTGCAAGTCATTATCTCAAAGAGATAGAAACGGTTTTTGAGAATTGTAAAACGTTAGGTCCGGTGGCGGTTTCTGGCATGGTGTTGGGAGAAACGGCACAGGGGTCGTCACCTCTATGCTAACTTTTCACCTTAAATAGGTTGTCGAGTTCAAGGGAAGCTGGGGGTACTGAGTACCTGGGATACTCACCAGTCTGTTAGGTCAGATTTTACAATGGTTGGGTATTATGTTTTTTAAATCTGGTGTTGGTGACAAATGTTTTGTATGATGAATTTCTGGTCTTAGCCCAGGGCAAGGGCAATCTTTGTTGTTACTATCCTCCGTCAGTCAGCCTTGACTCGCTTGAACTACGGAAGGATTCCACTCCTGTAGAGGCTAACTTTGGTCAAATTCCAATTCCTCTACAATAGTAAGAAGAGCACGACCAGAGGCAGTAACAGAACAGTCTGCTGTAGCTCTCTTACAAGGTAAGGTACAACAGACACCTTGAGTGTTTACTGGTATTGTAATAAATGTAACCATTTAGAAATACTAGTGGTCCACTGAATCCCACCTTCCCATAAATGTGTAATCAGCTGTATAATTGTTTGGTAAGACACTACAATAAAAATGAAATTTTCATTATTAAAATGAAGTTTTATTGTATACTTACCGAACAATTATGATTATACCCACCCTCCTCCCCTTAGGTGGACGGACGGGCAGAAAGAATTGGATTCACCTGGGCAGTTGTACCTGGTTCTCCCGCGAGTGGAGGGAGATGACGTCATCACCACCAGTGTTGGCGACGCCTACGCGCTAAATTTGAATTTAGTATCCTGCCGCTCGTGGAAATCACGGCTGTATAATTGTTCGGTAAGTATACAATAAAACTTCATTTTAATAATGAAAATTTCATATTGAAATTTTTAGGGGGGTTTTCTTGAGTTTTAAGTAACAAAATAAGCAGTTTTCAGCATTTTTATAGGAGTTCCAACTATTTGTGGGGGGTGTTTGTCTAGTACGCATCCCCCTTGAATACCGGGAACCTCTGTATTCATCAAAAATTATTTCTTGGGCACATTCTGGGTTTATGACGCCAATTCAACGGAAGAAATATGGTTCCAAAACAGCAGAATGGTCAAAATTTGGAGGGTTTTTATGAAAAAATCACCAAAAATTAAGTTTGGGATTTTAGGTTACAACAACTTTCGGCTTATGATAGTGTCAGAAACCCCGTCATAAACTGGCGACTGCTTGTATTAACCCTTATAGGCCAGGGGGAATTTTCATGAAGAATACCCCAAGATGGAGTACACTTTAAAGTCAACCAATTAAAAAAAATAGTTGGAAAGAGGATAATAGGCAAATGCACACAGTAGTATAAAGAAAAAAAATAGGAATGTAAATATTTCCAATCCTGTGTGGCGCCTCTTCCATGTTAGCTGCAATACTGTTTGTTATTATGATTGAAGACATAGACAATAATGTGAAGGATTCGGTAGTGAGTAGTTTCGCAGATGACACAAGAATAAGTAGAGAAATTACTTGTGATGAAGATAGGAACGCTCTACAAAGAGACCTTAACAAAGTATATGATTGGGCAGAGGTAAATAGGATGGTATTTAACTCTGATAAATTTGAATCAATAAATTATGGAGACAGAGAAAGAAAGCTATATGCATATAAGGGACCTAATAATGAGACCATCACAAATAAGGAAGCAGTTAAAGACCTTGGTGTGATGATGAATAGGAACATGTTATGCAATGATCAAATAGCAACTCTGTTGGCAAAATGTAAAGCAAAAATGGGAATGTTGTTACGGCACTTCAAAACAAGAAAAGCTGAACACATGATTATGCTTTATAAAACATATGTTCGTAGTCCACTTGAATATTGCAATATGATATGGTACCCACACTATCAAAAGGATATTGCACAAATAGAGAGTGTACAAAGGTCCTTTACAGCTAGAATAGAAGAAGTTAAGGACCTAGACTACTGGGAAAGACTACAATTCTTAAAATTATATAGTCTAGAAAGGAGAAGAGAACGCTACATGATAATTCAGGCATGGAAACAGATAGAAGGAATAGCAGAAAATATCATGGAACTAAAAATATCAGAAAGAGCAAGCAGAGGTAGATTAATAGTGCCCAAAACTATACCAGGAAAAATAAGGAAAGCACACAGGACATTAATCCACTACGCACCAGCATCGATAATGCAGCGTCTATTCAATGCGTTGCCAGCTCATCTGAGGAATATATCAGGAGTGAGCGTAGATGTGTTTAAGAATAAGCTCGACAAATATCTAAACTGCATCCCAGACCATCCAAGATTGGAAGATGCAAAATATACCAGAAGATGTACTAGCAACTCTCTGGTAGACATTAGAGGTGCCTCACACTGAGGGACCTGGGGCAACCCGAACAAGATGTAAGGTCTGTAAGGTAAGGTAAGATATACTAATAGTAGTGAGGTTTACATGTCCTGTCCAGTAATTAGGTTTTTTTTTCTACATTATTTTGCACTCACTATTACAGCTCACATAATATTGTAACAGATAAGAACTAAAATTTCCCAGTCGGCCAAATGAGGCCTGATTAGGGAAACTCCGAATAAGCATGAGATGAATAGATTGAGATCACACCTTCAAGGCACCTCAGATGCAAGGCTAGCAAAATTGATGTAGTTTGTCTCAGGTTTCCCCTGTATGTTAACAGTCTACCCCCACGATTCGAGGACTCGCCTATCTGCTGATTTTTCTACGGGCCATAAACCCATTAGTACTCACAGAAAATCACCTATTCACTGTATTTTTCACCGAGAAATATCAACCAATTGCTCTGTTTTAATATTTTTGTGACTAAATTCACTTTTTTTGATGAAACTATTAGAATACTCCTATACAAGCAGTCCCCCGGGTTACGATGTTCCGAGGTTAAGGCGCTTCTCAATTATATTCATCAGACATTATTTCCAGGGTTACGACGCCTACAACGCTCGTCTGGCAGATGAAATATGACACCAAAAATACAAAATAATTAGTAATTGAAGGTTTTTTGGATGAAAAATGCAATAAGAATGCAGTTTACATAGTTGGAATGCACCTAAATTATTAAAAGTAAGGTTTTGTTACGATTTTTTATGATGTTCCGGCTTACGACGCGTCTCAAGAACGGAACCCCCGTCGTAACCCGGGGACTGCCTGTATTCGCAGAGTTGAGCTATTTGCAAGAGTGTGGTACCCATCCTCTGCAAATACTGGGTGTCTAATTTATGTGAGAAACTGCATTGTGTTGAAAAAGTATGTAGTTTCCTACCTCTGTAATATAGGCATTAAATTTAGTTATATAATCTAATTAATATAAGCTGTTACATGTTTTAAAAAATGATAAACGGTAGCTAATTACAGTGAAATACCTAATGCAAAGTAAGTAAATAAATTAGGTTCTGACAGCTCCAAATGTAGAGACATGAATGATTGAAAGAATCCGTTTGCTGGTCTTTGACATACCAGGGTGGTGTTAAGTACAGTCAGCCCATGAAGGATTGACATAGTTTCTTAATTCATTCTTTGTTATGGAAATATTGCCATATGCAGGTGCCAGATTATTTACTTAATAAAATATTTCCTTTCAAAGGTGCTATACTTGAAATAAATTACATTAAAATTAAGTACAGGCAGTCCCCGGGTTACAACGGGTTCAGCTTACGACGTTCCAAGGTTAAAGCGCTTTTCAATTATATATTCATCAGAAATTATTTCCAGGGTTACGGCGCCTACAACGCTGATCTGGCACAAGAAATATGACACCAAAAATGCAAAATATAATCAATATTTGAAGCTTTTTTTTGATGAACAATGCAATAGTTTTGAATGCACCCAAAGCATTAAAAGTAAGGTTTTCTTAAGAATTTTGACGATCAGCTTACGACGATTTACGGCTTACGACGCGTCTCAAGAACGGAACCCCCGTCGTAACCCGGGGAAGGCCTGTAGATTTATTCAATGTATGAAAGATAATTATTTTGCAAAGTAAGGAAAATATATACTGACGAGTCCACAAATTCTAATTTTATTCTCAGCTCTATCTTCGAGACCGCATAAGCATTTTGAAGTTGGCTTTGCTGCCGCTTGAGTCTTGATTGTACCTTACTGGGGTGTTGTCATTTCGTCTCCTACAGCCGATAAATAATACATTAGGATGTCAATATTCTTTAATAGCTATGTGTAATCAAACTAATTTTGTCCTTTGATCAACTAAATTACTTGCATGACACGTTTAATATGGCTAAATTTCACTTGTGATTTTCACACATTATTAGCCTGGGTCTATTTTCAGCAGTATACTGTCAGATATGTAATGTGAATGAATATTTAAATCAACAATATCTATATTAACTGCTTTATTTGATTATTCCCATTATTCTTTTTTTTTTTTATTGGCCATGTTCTCCTTTTTTCTTGTCCCTTTCATAATTACTTAACCCTTAAATGCTGAAGCGGTATTTTAAAAATCGTCTCCCGTATGCCGGCGGCATTCGCGAGTGAGCGCCGAAGCGGAAAAAATGTTTTTTTTTTTTTAAATCACAGCACGCTTAGTTTTCAAGAATAAGAGTTCATTTTTGGCTCCTTTTTTTGTCATTGCCTGAAGTTTAGTATGCAACTATCAGAAATGAAAATAAATATCATTATCATATATAAATATTGGGATATATGACCGCAAAAAAAAATTTAATATATAATTGTTCACAAATCGTGCTGTGAGCAAAACAGTTAATTAAATCTAACAAGTTAATTTCTGTTGTTGTATTGTACACTAAATTGCAATCATTTTGGAACACATTGTAAAACAATCAACGCAATACAGAGAAAATATTATCACAAAATGATGCATGAATTTGTAACGCGCGGACGTAAGAAAAAGCTTTTTTAAAAAATTCACCATAAATCGAAATATTGTGCTAGAGACTTCCTGTTTGTTGCAAAATGAAGGTTATTGATTGAATATTACTAGACTGTAAGTGTTGTAGCTTACAATTGCAGTTTTCGACCATTTCGATCGAGTTTAAAGTTGACCGAAGGACGAATTTTTTCTATTTATCGTTATTTATATGATATTTCAAAACTGATAAAAGCTACAACCATGGGTAGTTTTTGGTTGTATATTCTACATGAAATTGCATACATTTTCACATATAAAACTTTATGTAACGGCTAATTTAAAATGGTGCAAACATTACGACAATTGGACGAAAAAATGTCTGTTTTATGCATTCAACTTACCTGGCAGATATATACTTAGCTATAGACTCCGTCGTCCCCGATAGAAATTCGAATTTCGCGGCACACTCTACAGGTAGGTCAGGTGATCTACTGCCCCGCCGCTGGGTGGCGGGAATAGGAACCATTCCCGTTTTCTAAGACAGATTTTCTCTATCGGCCGGGACATCAACATTGTTGTTGTTCCTTCTGATTTGATTTTCGTGTTTTTTCATCGCTATTGATCTTCTAAGCCGGTTGTTTTTGGTGACGTATTGGATCTTTGGTTGGGCATACTCTTTCGTGGACTGTTATTTGGACTTGGTTTTTGGAATTTTTTCATAATGTTGGATTCTAGCTTTGCGGTTAGAAGACAGTGTGTAAATGAGGGATGCATGGTGAGGCTACCGAAAGCTTCGGTAGATCCTCACACAGTTTGTAAAGGGTGTAGAATGAATGAATGCTCTATATCTAACACCTGTGATGAATGTGTAGGTTTGAATGAGGAAGAAAGGAAGAATTTAAATTCCTATTTAAGGAAATTGGATATGGATAGGGCTAGGAAGGCTTCCTCCAGAAGCGTAAGTAGTCTTGTTCTAACGAGTCAATTAAATTAACACAACATAACCCTAAACCTGTATCATCAATCCTCTTGTACAAACTTAAGACTGCAAATCCAGCAACGGAAATTGCAGATCTTAAAGCTGCACTACAAAGGATGGAACGTCAAATGCTAACTTTACAAGGTAAGCACAGTGATAGTGATTTAAGTGTCCCTAGTGCAGTGGAGGGTGTGTCTGATCGGCTTCATCTCGCTCCCAGGCCTAGACCTCTTCCAAGCTCACAGGCCCAGAGGAGAAGGAATGTCAAAAGCCTTACGGCGGTTATGGAGAATCCCCACCGATCAGGCGTCCCCTCGGCAGATTCTGTGACGACCCGCAACTGCCAAGGATCGCTATCGAAAAAGCATCCTAAAACAGTGTTTTTCGTCTTTAGATTCTTCACCTAATGGTAAGGGGCTTGGAGCTCTGATGAACTGTCACGCCCCTTAAAAAGGAGTTGGAAGGCTCCAATGTTGAATTCAAGCCCTGAGCTTTTCTCTGATGGATCTCCATGCGAAAGGAAGAAAACCAAGTTTATTCCTATGCGCAAATCGGAGTCCCCTTCCTCTTCTAGACCTCCTTCACCTGCATAGGGAAAGGAAAAAGAGAAGGCTGCTGCAAAAATCCTACTAAATATACAGGAGCAGCTCTCCGCTTTAGTAGGAGTTTTTACGAAGGTGAGACTCCCTGAAGAAAGGACTCTTTCCTTCCGATAAAGAGAACTAAAGGAAGGAAAGAGGATCTAACATAAAAGTTGTGGATTCTCCTCGGATGAGTGTGAAAAATGCGCCAAAAGCGCCAGCCTGACGCAATGCACCAAATGCGCTAGAAGATCCATATGAGCCAGAAGAGCCAGAAGCACCAGCCTGGCGCAGTGCGCCAGAAGCGCTCCCTGCCGAAATGCGCCAGAAGCGCCAACCTGGCGCAATGAGCCACGAGCGCCAACCTGGCGCAATGAGCCACAAGCGCCAACCTGGCGCAATGCGCCACAAGCGCCAGCCGGGCGCAATGAGCCAGAAGCGCCATCCAGGCGCCAGAATATACGGACTTCTTCCAAAAGACATTTAAACCAGGAGGACTTGTCTAGCTTTCGGAAGGATAAGCCCTTACCTGACAGGGACTCTAGGTGCCGCACAGGCGGCCGTAGCCCTTGTCAGGATAGGATTGGTTCTGTTGAGAGCGATAGGAGAGGACATCCTTCCTCTGACAGGAGAGAAAGATGTCGCACAGGCGGCCGTTCGCTCTGCATTGCCAGGAGAAGGATAATGTCGTGTTGCAGGATCAACCTATCTCTCGTAAGGACGCAAGTTGTCGCACAGGCGGCCGTCGTTCTTGCGAGAGTGGGGCAGATGTTGCAACTGGTAGAGCAGATGTTGCAAAAGGAGGCTATCGAATTGGTTCGGGATCCGCATTCCCGAGGATTCTACAACCGTCTTTTTCTGGTTCCGAAATCCTCGGGAGGGTGGAGACCGGTCCTGGATGTGATCGCATTGAACTGATTTGTAGAGAACACAAAGTTCTCCATGGAAACATTGAAATCGGTTCTTGTGGCTCTTCGTCCAGGAGATTGGATGGTCTCCTTAGATCTACAGGATGCTTACTTTCATGTTCCCCTGCATCCATCATCGAAGAAATATCTTCGATTCATGATGCAGGGCAAAGTATTCTATTTCAGAGCCCTATGCTTCGGCCTGTCTACGGCCCCTCAAGTGTTCACGAGACTAATGACGAATGTTGCGAGATGGCTACATCTAGAAGGGATAAATATATCCCTTTACCTAGACGATTGGCTAATAAGAGCAAAATCAGAACTTCAGTGCTTGAAGGACTTGGAGAAGACTTTAGAGTTGACAAAATCTCTGGGACTACTCGTGAACATCGAGAAATCAGTGCTTGAATGGACTGGAAGAAACTTTAGAGTTGACAAAATCTCTGGGACTACTCGTGAACATCGAGAAATCACAATTGATCCCCAGACAGAACATAGTCTATCTGGGGATACAGATGGATTCTTGGGGTTTTCAGGTTTTTCCATCGCAAGAGAGAATTGCTCGAGGCTTAGAAAAAAATCTCGAAACTTCTTAGGGAAAGAAACGGACCTCAGCGAGGGAATGGCTCAGTCTGCTGGGCACCCTTTCCTCGTTAGAGCAGTTCATTTCCCTAGGGAGATTAAATCTCGGACCTCTGCAGTTTTATCTCAGACAAATGTGGAGTCAAAAGACAGGAGACCTGTCAGACTGTTTTCCCATTCAACAGGGGATAAAGTCCAACCTGAAGTGGTGGTTAACCCCATTAATAAAGAACGAAGGAGTGTCCCTCTTGATTCGGAACCCTCACCAAGTGTTGTTTTCCGATGCCTCGGAAACAGGTTGGGAGCAACACCACTGGGTCCAAAGGAAGTGGCAGGTACTTGGACCAAGGAACAGGCTACATTGCACATCAATGCAAAGGAACTCCTGGCTATTCATCTAGCCCTGGAATACTTCGAAGTGGAAGTCAAGGGAGTGGTAGTTCAAGTCAATTCCGACAATACCACAGCTCTGGCTTACATTCGGAATCAAGGGGGCACTCACTCTTTCTCACTGTACGAAATAGCGAGAGATCTATTGACATGGACAGAGGAACGGGCATAATTCTGTGGACAGGTTTTGTCAGGGTGTAAAAAACCTAAGGGCAGACAAGTTGAGCAGAAAGAACCAAGTACTCCCGACAGAGTGGATGCTCCTCTCAGAAGTCTGCAGACAACTGTGGTCCCTCTGGGGAAGACCCCAGATCGACCTGTTTGCCACGTTCCTCTCCAGGAAGATAGACAACTTCTGCTCTCTAGAAGAAGATCCCAGAGCCACGGCAATCGATGCTTTCCTCATGGACTGGTCAGGCATAGACGCCTACGCCTTTCCCCCATTCAAATTGCTGGGGGAAGTACTAAGAAAGTTTGTGGCATCGACGGGAACAAGATTAACTCTAATTGCTCCCTTCTGGCTTCCTGAAACTGTTCACAGAGGTACTGGAATGGACGGTGGAACTTCCCCATATCTCTACCACAAAAAGGACAGATCTGCTCCGACAACCCCACTTCGAGAGGTTCCACAAAAACATCCAAAGTCTCTCCCTGGCTGCCTTTCGACTATCGAAAGACTGGTCAGAGCGAGAGGCTTTTCAAAGAAAGTTGCAACTGCAATTGCTAGAGCCCGCAGAGCCTCTACCTTGTGGGTCTACCAATCGAAGTGGGAAGTTTTTCCGTAGATGGTGTAGGTCGAAGAAGCTGTCCTCTTCCAATACCTCTGTGACCGAAATCGCTGATTTTCTCCTCTTCTTAAGAGAAGAGTCGAAGTTGGCTGTATCCACTATCAAGGGATATAAGAGCATGCTCTCAGCTGTTTTTAGAAACAGGGGACTGAATTTGGAAAGTAATAAAGATCTTCATGATCTCATCAGGTCTTTCGAGACTTCTAAATTGAGATCTTCTATTCCCCCGAGTTGGAACCTTGACATAGTCCTAAAAATCTTGATTTTGGACAGGTTCGAACCTCCAGATAAAATCTCATTCAGAGATCTTACTAGTAAATGTATATTCCTGTTGGCCCTCGCAACTGCTAAGAGGATCAGTGAATTACATGCTTTGGACTCTCGGGTGGGTTTTAAAAAAGACTCGGCTGTTATTTCTTTCCAGGATCTATTCCTAGCGAAGAATGAGAACCCTTCTAAACCTTGGCCTAGAAGTTTTGAAGTCAAGGGACTCTCTTCTCTAATAGGTAGAGTTGGGTAGGTCTCTGCCCAGTCAGGACCTTGAAGTTCTATCTAAAAAAGAAGACACAGCTTCAGGGATGTCGACAAAGTCTTTGGTGTTCGGTGAGAAACCCCAAAAGACCTATGTTAAAGAACGCACTGGCGTTCTTTGTCAGAAATGTGATAACCGAAGCTCACAGGGATTGCCAAGAGAACTCTTTAAAGCTGCTGAGAGTAAAAGCTCACGAAGTCCGGGCTGTGGCAACTTCCCTTTCTTTCACTAAGAATATGTCAATGAGAAACATTTTAGCAGCAACTTATTGGAGGTGCAATTCAGTATTTGCATCCCACTATTTAAAGGATGTTAGAGTAACATACAAAAATTTTTTTTCTCTTGGACCGTATGTATCAGCGGATACTATGCTGGGACATGGAGCAGATGCTGATCCTTAATTTTGTTTTTGTGTTTTTAATGATTATTTGTAATATTGTTGTCGAGTTGTGGGTTGCTTGAAAGGATGTGCGGGGATGACTCCTTTCAATCGTAGTACTAACCCCAATTAGAATCAGGTGATCGGGATTAGTGTCGTGCTCTATGATCATGCCAATAGGCAAGGTGTTCTGTCATGTAAGTGGATAGGACCCCATTGACAAAGATCCTAAGGTTCTGTCGCGTAAGTGGGTTAAGACCCCTTGTAACAGACCATCAAGAACTCTTAGCATGAGGTCACTACCTCGCTGAGGCTCTTGAAGCGATACAGGCTCCTAGGCAGTAGCCATGAAGTCTTTCGCTAACACAGGTAGGAACCAAGGTTTTTTATTTTTTATTACCTACAACATATGTTGTTTCCTGTCTATTCAGTAAATTAGCTGTCTCTTACCCTCTGCCAAAGGTGCCAATCAGCTAAGTATATATCTGACAGGTAAGTTGAATGCATAAAAATGTTATTGTCATGATACAATAAAGTTTTATGCATACTTATATGGCAGATATATACGATTAATGGCCCACCCGGCCTCCCCTCAGGAGAAAGGTGGAAGAGAAAATCTGTCTTAGAAAACGGGAATGGTTCCTATTCCCGCCACCCAGCGGCGGGGCGATAGATCACCTGACCTACCTGTAGAGTGTCCCGCGAAATTCGAATTTCTATCGGGGACGACGGAGTCTATAGCAAAGTATATATCTGCCAGGTAAGTACAGGCAGTCCCCGGGTTACGACGGGGGTTCCGTTCTTGAGACGCGTCGTAAGCCGAAAATCGTCGTAAGCCGGAACGACGCTTGGAAATATGTCTTAAACTAATAAAAAGTTATAAAAACCTTACTTGTAATCCTTTGGTTACACTACATGTTGTTTCCTGTAGTTTTATGTACAACCTGGAGTTATTTTCATAAAAGAATGCTGGTTCTTGAAGGTAAAAACTATTGTAATCCTCTGGTGACACTACATTCTTGAAGTTTTATGTACAACCTGGAGTGATTTTGCCAAATCTTGAGGGCTACAAGAACAGCTGATTACTATTTACGTATCATATAGACTAATTAAAGTAAACGTATCTTTAAATAGGCTTATATATTAGTATCAACAAAACATTTCCTGCAATGAGTCAGAGGCCGTTTAATGAAACGAACACTTCTCTGTCCTATCTGTTCAGAAAATAAATGTTACGTCAATCCCCGAGACGGTGACCATTGTTGCCAAGGTGTCTCTCTCTCTCTCTCTCTCTCTCTCTCTCTCTCTCTCTCTCTCTCTCCTCTCTCTCCTCTCTCTCTGATCAAATTACACTGGAACTTTGACATACGATTGCCCTAATATACGAATGTTTTGAGATACAACAGAAAATTTGCGAAAATATAAGCTTTGATATACAACGAAATATTTGAGATACGATTTTGCGATGAGTGTTAGTTGTATAGGCGACCGATAAATGGCGTTCAGTCTGTTTGTTTGTTGGTGCTGCATGTTAACACGTCGTTGTTTAGTTCGTTGTATTTGCGCCTATTTTTCGTGTTATTTTGTCTATTTTATTATTAACCATGGTCTCAAAGCTAAAGACAAAGCAGGTGATAAGAAAAAAAATGCCAAGAAAAATGATTTCGATGGAAGCAAAACATGAAATTATAGCAAAGCATAAAACCTTCCAAAGGCATCACCATTATTTCTAAAACTACAAACTGATTAAAATAAAAAAATAAAAATTAGTTTAGCAATGTTATTTCATTGTGTTTATTACGTAGTTATTAGTGTACATACGTAAATAAAAAGAGAACAAATCGTTCCCTGCACCCTTCCCTACCTCTTCCCCCTGCTGGCCTCACGTCATCTTTCGTTGTGGTAAGTAAAATTCCTTTCTTTTTTTAATTGATTTTATTAACATTTATTATCATTTATCACATTGCTATGTTATTTTATCATTATGTGTGTTATTAATCGTTTTATTTGTGTATAAATTGTGTATAATATATGTAATTTAGCTGTGTTTAGGTGTGGTTTCATACCGCTAGAACGGACGGATTAATACATATTACATTATTTTAAATGGGAAAAAAAATGCTTTGAGATACAACTGTTTTGATATACGACGATGGTAACGGAACAAATTAAATTCGTATGTCAAGGTTCCAGTGTACTGGATAATGTCTCTCTTTGGATACTTCGATTTTGCCAAATCTTGAGGGCTACAAGAACAGTTGATTACTATTTACGTATCATATAGACTAATTAAAAGTAAACGTATCTTTAAATAGGCTATATTATTAGTATCAACAAAAACATTTACTGCCATGAGTCAGAGGCCGTTTAACGAAACGAACACTTCTCTGTCCTTACTCGGAGCGTCGGAAGACGCCTCTCTCTCTCTCTCTCTCTCTCTCTCTCTCTCCTCTCTCTCTCTCTCTCTCTCTCTCTCTCTCATTGTAATCTAACCAGAAACTTCGTTTTGTTATTATTACTGGAAACAAGCAATGATTTTTTTCATTATTTGTGCTTTTGGACTGTTATATGTAAACTTTGCGCACCGCAAGCTAGTATGTATTCATTCGCTCGGAAACTAGTTCCGCATATGAGGCGTCACTAAAAAACATAGAAAAATACGACATAAAAAGTGTCGAAAATCATCATAACCTCAAAATTTTTGTTGTAATCTAACCAGAAACTTATTTTTATTAATATACTGTGCTAAACTATAAAGGAGTTTTATCATAGTATGAGTTTTTTAAAAGCGTCATTAACTCGGAGCGTCGGAAGCGTCAGCGTCGTAACCTCGGAACAAGCGTCGTAACCCAGGACAGATTTTTCCATTGAATATTTAAGAAAAAGCGTCGTAACCTCGGAACGTCGTAAGCCGGAACCGTCGTAACCCGGGGACCGCCTGTATGCATAAAACTTTACTGTATCATGACAATAACATATTTTTTCGGAAGAGTTACCGCGCGGACATAAGGAAAACATGTTATATATATATAATATATATATTATATATATATATATATATATATATATATATATATATATATATATATATATATATCTATATATATATATATATATATATATATATAAATATATATACACTATAAATTAAAATATTGTGCTAGAGACTTCCAATTTGTTGCAAAATAAAGGTAAATGATTGAATATTACTAGAATGTAAGTTTTAGCTTACAATTGCGTTTTTTTACCATTTCGGTCGAGTCAAAATTGACCAAAGGTTGATATTTTGGCACTTATTGTTATTTATATGAAAATATTTCAAAACTGATAAAAGCTTCAACCATGGGTTGTTTTTTGTTGTATTCTACATGAAGTTGCGCACATTTCCATATATAAAACTTTATGTAACAGCTAATATAAAATGGTGCAGACATTACGACAATTGGACGAAAAAATTTATGAATTTTTCTGAAGAGGTATCGCGCGGACGTAAGGAAAAAGTTTTTTTCATAAGTTCACCATAAATGAAATATTGTTGCCTAGAGACTTCCAATTTGTTGCAAAATAAAGTTAAATGATTGAATATTACTAGAATGTAAGTTTTAGCTTACAATTGCGTTTTTTTACCATTTCGGTCGAGTCAAAGTGTTAAAAGTTGACCCAAAGGGTATATTTTTGGCACTTATTGTTATTATATGAAAATATTTCAAAACTGATAAAAGCTACAACCATGGGTTGTTTTTTTTTGTTGTATTCCACATGAAATTGCGCACATTTCCATATATAAAACTTTATGTAACAGCTAATATAAAATGGTGCAAACATTACGATAATTGGACGAAAAAATGTATGATTTTTTCTGAAGAGTTACCGCGCGGACATAAGGAAAAAGTTTTTTTCATAAATTCACCATAAATCGAAATATTGTGCTAGAGACTTCCAATTTGTTGCAAAATGAAGGTAAATAATTGAATATTACTAGAATATAAGAGATTTAGCTTACAATTGCGTTTTTTGACCATTTTGGTAGAGTCAAAGTTGACTGAAGGTTGAAATTTTGGCACATCGTTATTTATATAAAAATATTTCAAAAATGATAAAAGCTATAACCATGAGTTTTTTTAGCTGTATTCTACATGAAATTGCGCACATTTTCATATATAATACTCCATGTAACGGCTAATATAAAATGGTGCAAAAATTATGTCAAAGTGACAAAATAATTTCCGA
>NC_061094.1:34411728-34450727 GCF_015104395.2 Macrobrachium nipponense
TCGGAAATTATTTTGTCACTTTGAGCATAATTTTTGCACCATTTTATATTAGCCGTTACATGGAGTATTATATATGAAAATGTGCGCAATTTCATGTAGAATACAGCTAAAAAAACTCATGGTTATAGCTTTTATCATTTTTGAAATATTTTTATATAAATAACGATGTGCCAAAATTTCAACCTTCAGTCAACTTTGACTCTACCAAAATGGTCAAAAAACGCAATTGTAAGCTAAATCTCTTATATTCTAGTAATATTCAATTATTTACCTTCATTTTGCAACAAATTGGAAGTCTCTAGCACAATATTTCGATTTATGGTGAATTTATGAAAAAAACTTTTCCTTATGTCCGCCGCCGGTAACTCTTCAGAAAAAAAAAAAAACAAAAAATCATACATTTTTTCGTCCAATTATCGTAATGTTTGCACCATTTATAGTTAGCTGTTACAGTTTAAAGTTTTATATATGGAAATGTGCGCAATTTCATGTGGAATACAACAAAAAAAAACAACCCATGGTTGTAGCTTTTATCAGTTTTGAAATATTTTCATATAAATAACAATAAGTGCCAAAATATCAACCTTTGGTCAACTTTGACTCGACCGAAATGGTAAAAAAACGCAATTGTAAGCTAAAACTTACATTCTAGTAATATTCAATCATTTAACTTTATTTTGCAACAAATTGGAAGTCTCTAGCACAATATTTTCATTTATGGTGAACTTATGAAAAAAACTTTTTCCTTACGTCCGCGCGATACCTCTTCAGAAAAAATCATACATTTTTTCGTCCAATTGTCGTAATGTCTGCACCATTTTATATTAGCTGTTACATAAAGTTTTATATATGAATGTGCGCAACTTCATGTAGAATACAACAAAAACAACCCATGGTTGAAGCTTTTATCAGTTTTGAAATATTTTTCATATAAATAAATAACAATAAGTGCCAAAATATCAACCTTTGGTCAATTTTGACTCGACCGAAATGGTAAAAAAACGCAATTGTAAGCTAAAACTTACATTCTAGTAATATTCAATCATTTACCTTTATTTTGCAACAAATTGGAAGTCTCTAGCACAATATTTTAATTTATAGTGTATATATATATATATTATATATATATATATATATATATATATATATATAGTATATATATATATATATATATATATATCTATATATAACATTTTCCTTATGTCCGCGCGGTAACTCTTCCGAAAAAATATGTTATTGTCATGATACAGTAAAGTTTTATGCATACTTGCCTGGCAGATATATACTTTGCTATAGACTCCGTCGTCCCCGATAGAAATTCGAATTTCGCGGGACACTCTACAGGTAGGTCAGGTGATCTATCGCCCCGCCGCTGGGTGGCGGGAATAGGAACCATTCCCGTTTTCTAAGACAGATTTTCTCTTCCACCTTTCTCCTGAGGGGAGGCCGGGTGGGCCATTAATCGTATATATCTGCCATATAAGTATGCATAAAACTTTATTGTATCATGACAATAACATTTTTATGCATTCAACTTACCTGTCAGATATATACTTAGCTGATTGGCACCTTTGGCAGAGGGTAAGAGACAGCTAATTTACTGAATAGACAGGAAACAACATATGTTATAGGTAATAAAAAATAAAAAACCTTGGTTCCTACCTGTGTTAGCGAAAGACTTCATGGCTACTGCCTAGGAGCCTGTATCGCTTCAAGAGCCTCAGCGAGGTAGTGACCTCATGCTAAGAGTTCTTGATGGTCTGTTACAGGGGTCTTACCCACTTACGCGACAGAACCTTAGGATCTTTGTCAATGGGGTCCTATCCACTTACATGACAGAACACCTTGCCTATTGGCATGATCATAGAGCACGACACTAATCCCGATCACCTGATTCTAATTGGGGTTAGTACTACGATTGAAAGGAGTCATCCCCGCACATCCTTTCAAGCAACCCACAACTCGACAACAATATTACAAAAATAATCATCCTTTCAAGCAACCCACAACTCGACAACAAATATTACAAATAATCATTAAAAAAACACAAAAACAAAATTAAGGATCAGCATCTGCTCCATGTCCCAGCATAGTATCCGCTGATACATACGGTCCAAGAGAAAAAAATTTTTTGTATGTTACTCTAACATCCTTTAAATAGTGGGATGCAAATACTGAATTGCACCTCCAATAAGTTGCTGCTAAAATGTTTCTCATTGACATATTCTTAGTGAAAGAAAGGGAAGTTGCCACAGCCCGGACTTCGTGAGCTTTTACTCTCAGCAGCTTTAAAGAGTTCTCTTGGCAATCCCTGTGAGCTTCGGTTATCACATTTCTGACAAAGAACGCCAGTGCGTTCTTTAACATAGGTCTTTTGGGGTTTCTCACCGAACACCAAAGACTTTGTCGACATCCCTGAAGCTGTGTCTTCTTTTTTAGATAGAACTTCAAGGTCCTGACTGGGCAGAGACCTACCCAACTCTACCTATTAGAGAAGAGAGTCCCTTGACTTCAAAACTTCTAGGCCAAGGTTTAGAAGGGTTCTCATTCTTCGCTAGGAATAGATCCTGGAAAGAAATAACAGCCGAGTCTTTTTTAAAACCCACCCGAGAGTCCAAAGCATGTAATTCACTGATCCTCTTAGCAGTTGCGAGGGCCAACAGGAATATACATTTACTAGTAAGATCTCTGAATGAGATTTTATCTGGAGGTTCGAACCTGTCCAAAATCAAGATTTTTAGGACTATGTCAAGGTTCCAACTCGGGGGAATAGAAGATCTCAATTTAGAAGTCTCGAAAGACCTGATGAGATCATGAAGATCTTTATTACTTTCCAAATTCAGTCCCCTGTTTCTAAAAACAGCTGAGAGCATGCTCTTATATCCCTTGATAGTGGATACAGCCAACTTCGACTCTTCTCTTAAGAAGAGGAGAAAATCAGCGATTTCGGTCACAGAGGTATTGGAAGAGGACAGCTTCTTCGACCTACACCATCTACGGAAAACTTCCCACTTCGATTGGTAGACCCGCAAGGTAGAGGCTCTGCGGGCTCTAGCAATTGCAGTTGCAACTTTCTTTGAAAAGCCTCTCGCTCTGACCAGTCTTTCGATAGTCGAAAGGCAGTCAGGGAGAGACTTTGGATGTTTTTGTGGAACCTCTCGAAGTGGGGTTGTCGGAGCAGATCTGTCCTTTTTGGTAGAGATCTGGGGAAGTCCACCGTCCATTCCAGTACCTCTGTGAACCAGTTTCGGGAAGGCCAGAAGGGAGCAATTAGAGTTAATCTTGTTCCCGTCGATGCCACAAACTTTCTTAGTACTTCCCCCAGCAATTTGAATGGGGGAAAGGCGTAGGCGTCTATGCCTGACCAGTCCATGAGGAAAGCATCGATTGCCGTGGCTCTGGGATCTTCTTCTAGAGAGCAGAAGTTGTCTATCTTCCTGGAGAGGAACGTGGCAAACAGGTCGATCTGGGGTCTTCCCCAGAGGGACCACAGTTGTCTGCAGACTTCTGAGAGGAGCATCCACTCTGTCGGGAGTACTTGGTTCTTTCTGCTCAACTTGTCTGCCCTTAGGTTTTTTACACCCTGAACAAACCTTGTCCACAGAATTATGCCCCGTTCCTCTGTCCATGTCAATAGATCTCTCGCTATTTCGTACAGTGAGAAAGAGTGAGTGCCCCCTTGATTCCGAATGTAAGCCAGAGCTGTGGTATTGTCGGAATTGACTTGAACTACCACTCCCTTGACTTCCACTTCGAAGTATTCCAGGGCTAGATGAATAGCCAGGAGTTCCTTTGCATTGATGTGCAGTGTAGCCTGTTCCTTGGTCCAAGTACCTGCCACTTCCTTTGGACCCAGTGTTGCTCCCCAACCTGTTTCCGAGGCATCGGAAAACAACACTTGGTGAGGGTTCCGAATCAAGAGGGACACTCCTTCGTTCTTTATTAATGGGGTTAACCACCACTTCAGGTTGGACTTTATCCCCTGTTGAATGGGAAAACAGTCTGACAGGTCTCCTGTCTTTTGACTCCACATTTGTCTGAGATAAAACTGCAGAGGTCCGAGATTTAATCTCCCTAGGGAAATGAACTGCTCTAACGAGGAAAGGGTGCCCAGCAGACTGAGCCATTCCCTCGCTGAGGTCCGTTCTTTCCCTAAGAAGTTCGAGATTTTTTCTAAGCCTCGAGCAATTCTCTCTTGCGATGGAAAAACCTGAAAACCCCAAGAATCCATCTGTATCCCCAGATAGACTATGTTCTGTCTGGGGATCAATTGTGATTTCTCGATGTTCACGAGTAGTCCCAGAGATTTTGTCAACTCTAAAGTCTTCTCCAAGTCCTTCAAGCACTGAAGTTCCGATTTTTGCTCTTATTAGCCAATCGTCTAGGTAAAGGGATATATTTATCCCTTCTAGATGTAGCCATCTCGCAACATTCGTCATTAGTCTCGTGAAACACTTGAGGGGCCAGTAGACAGGCCAAAGCATAGGGCTCTGAAATAGAATACTTTGCCCTGCATCATGAATCGAAGATATTTCTTCGATGATGGATGCAGGGGAACATGAAAGTAAGCATCCTGTAGATCTAAGGAGACCATCCAATCTCCTGGACGAAGAGCCACAAGAACCGATTTCAATGTTTCCATGGAGAACTTTGTGTCTCTACAAATCAGTTCAATGCGATCACATCCAGGACCGGTCTCCACCCTCCCGAGGATTTCGGAACCAGAAAAAGACGGTTGTAGAATCCTCGGGAATGCGGATCCCGAACCAATTCGATAGCCTCCTTTTGCAACATCTGCTCTACCAGTTGCAACATCTGCCCCACTCTCGCAAGAACGACGGCCGCCTGTGCGACAACTTGCGTCCTTACGAGAGATAGGTTGATCCTGCAACACGACATTATCCTTCTCCTGGCAAGAGCGACGGCCGCCTGTGCGACATCTTTCTCTCCTGTCAGAGGAAGGATGTCCTCTCCTATCGCTCTCAACAGAACCAATCCTATCCTGACAAGGGCTACGGCCGCCTGTGCGGCACCTAGAGTCCCTGTCAGGTAAGGGCTTATCCTTCCGAAAGCTAGACAAGTCCTCCTGGTTTAAATGTCTTTTGGAAGAAGTCCGTATATTCTGGCGCCTGGATGGCGCTTCTGGCTCATTGCGCCCGGCTGGCGCTTGTGGCGCATTGCGCCAGGTTGGCGCTTGTGGCTCATTGCGCCAGGTTGGCGCTCGTGGCTCATTGCGCCAGAATGGCGCTTCTGGCGCATTTCGGCAGGGTGGCGCTTCTGGCGCATTGCGCCAGGCTGGTGCTTCTGGCTCTTCTGGCTCATATGGATCTTCTAGCGCATTTGGTGCATTGCGTCAGGCTGGCGCTTTTGGCGCATTCTTCACACTCATCCGAGGAGAATCCACAACTTTTATGTTAGATCCTTCTTTCCTTCCTTTAGTTCTCTTTATCGGAAGGAAAGAGTCCTTTCTTCTGGGAGTCTCCTTCGTAAAAACTCCTACTAAAGCGGAGAGCTGCTCCTGTATATTTAGTAGGATTTTTGCAGCAGCCTTCTCTTTTTCCTTTCCCGATGCAGGTGAAGGAGGTCTAGAAGAGGAAGGGGACTCCGATTTGCGCATAGGAATAAACTTGGTTTTCTTCCTTTCGCATGGAGATCCATCAGAGAAAAGCTCAGGGCTTGAATTCAACATTGGAGCCTTCCAACTCCTTTTTAAGGGGCGTGACAGTTCATCAGAGCTCCAGCCCCTTACATTAGGTGAAGAATCTAAAGACGAAAAACACTGTTTTAGGATGCTTTTTCGATAGCGATCCTTGGCAGTTCGGGTCGTCACAGAATCTGCCGAGGGGACGCCTGATCGGTGGGGATTCTCCATAACCTCCGTAAGGCTTTTGACATTCCTTCTCCTCTGGGCCTGTGAGCTTGGAAGAGGTCTAGGCCTGGGAGCGAGATGAAGCCGATCAGACACACCCTCCACTGCACTAGGGACACTTAAATCACTATCACTGTGCTTACCTTGTAAAGTTAGCATTTGACGTTCCATCCTTTGTAGTGCAGCTTTAAGATCTGCAATTTCCGTTGCTGGATTTGCAGTCTTAGTTGTACAAGAGGATGATGATACAGGTTTAGGGTTAGGTGTTAATTTAATTGACTCGTTAGAACAAGACCTACTTACGCTTCTGGAGGAAGCCTTCCTAGCCCTATCCATATCCAATTTCCTTAAATAGGAATTTAAATTCTTCCTTTCTTCCTCATTCAAACCTACACATTCATCACAGGTGTTAGATATAGAGCATTCATTCATTCTACACCCTTTACAAACTGTGTGAGGATCTACCGAAGCTTTCGGTAGCCTCACCATGCATCCCTCATTTACACACTGTCTTCTAACCGCAAAGCTAGAATCCAACATTATGAAAAAATTCCAAAAACCAAGTCCAAATAACAGTCCACGAAAGAGTATGCCCAACCAAAGATCCAATACGTCACCAAAAACAACCGGCTTAGAAGATCAATAGCGATGAAAAAACACGAAAATCAAATCAGAAGGAACAACAACAATGTTGATGTCCCGGCCGATAGAGAAAATCTGTCTTAGAAAACGGGAATGGTTCCTATTCCCGCCACCCAGCGGCGGGGCAGTAGATCACCTGACCTACCTGTAGAGTGTGCCGCGAAATTCGAATTTCTATCGGGGACGACGGAGTCTATAGCTAAGTATATATCTGCCAGGTAAGTTGAATGCATAAAACAGACATTTTTTCGTCCAATTGTCGTAATGTTTGCACCATTTTAAATTAGCCGTTACATAAAGTTTTATATGTGAAAATGTATGCAATTTCATGTAGAATATACAACCAAAAACTACCCATGGTTGTAGCTTTTATCAGTTTGAAATATAATCATATAAATAACAATAAATAGAAAAAATTCGTCCTTCGGTCAACTTTAAACTCGATCGAAATGGTCGAAAACTGCAATTGTAAGCTACAACACTTACAGTCTAGTAATATTCAATCAATAACTTCATTTTGCAACAAACAGGAAGTCTCTAGCACAATATTTCGATTTATGGTGAATTTTTTAAAAAAGCTTTTTCTTACGTCCGCGCGTTACAAATTCATGCATCATTTTGTGATAATATTTTCTCTGTATTGCGTTGATTGTTTTACAATGTGTTCCAAAATGATTGCAATTTAGTGTACAATACAACAACAGAAATTAACTTGTTAGCTTTAATTAACTGTTTTGCTCACAGCACGATTTGTGAACAATTATATATTAAATTTTTTTTTGCGGTCATATATCCCAATATTTATATATGATAATGATATTTATTTTCATTTCTGATAGTTGCATACTAAACTTCAGGCAATGACAAAAAAAGGAGCCAAAAATGAACTCTTATTCTTGAAAACTAAGCGTGCTGTGATTTAAAAAAAAAAACAATTTTTTCCGCTCGGCGCTCACTCGCGAATGCCGCCGGCATACGGGAGACGATTTTTTAAAATACCGCTTCAGCATTTAAGGGTTAAGTAATTATGACAGGACAAGAAAAAGGAGAACATGGCCAATAAAAAAAAGAATAATGGGAATAAGTCAAATAAAGCAGTTAATATAGATATTGTTGATTTAAATATTCATTCACATTACATATCTGACAGTATACTGCTGAAAATAGACCCAGGCTAATAATGTGTGAAAATCACAAGTGAAATTTAGCCATATTAAACGTGTCATGCAAGTAATTTAGTTGATCAAAGGACAAAATTAGTTTGATTACACATAGCTATTAAAGAATATTGACATCCTAATGTATTATTTATCGGCTGTAGGAGACGAAATGACAACACCCCAGTAAGGTACAATCAAGACTCAAGCGGCAGCAAACGCCAACTTCAAATGCTTATGCGGTCTCGAAGATAGAGCTGAGAATAAAATTAGAATTTGTGGACTCGTCAGTATATATTTTCCTTACTTTGCAAAATAATTATCTTTCATACATTGAATAAATCTACAGGCCTTCCCCGGGTTACGACGGGGGTTCCGTTCTTGAGACGCGTCGTAAGCCGTAAATCGTCGTAAGCTGATCGTCAAAATTCTTAAGAAAACTTACTTTTAATGCTTTGGGTGCATTCAAAACTATTGCATTGTTCATCAAAAAAAAGCTTCAAATATTAATTATATTTTGCATTTTTGGTGTCATATTTCTTGTGCCAGATCAGCGTTGTAGGCGCCGTAACCCTGGAAATAATTTCTGATGAATATATAATTGAAAAGCGCTTTAACCTTGGAACGTCGTAAGCTGAACCCGTTGTAACCCGGGGACTGCCTGTACTTAATTTTAATGTAATTTATTTCAAGTATAGCACCTTTGAAAGGAAATATTTTATTAAGTAAATAATCTGGCACCTGCATATGGCAATATTTCCATAACAAAGAATGAATTAAGAAACTATGTCAATCCTTCATGGGCTGACTGTATTAACACCACCCTGGTATGTCAAAGACCAGCAAACGGATTCTTTCAATCATTCATGTCTCTACATTTGGAGCTGTCAGAACCTAATTTATTTACTTACTTTGCATTAGGTATTTCACTGTAATTAGCTACCGTTTATCATTTTTTAAAACATGTAACAGCTTATATTAATTAGATTATATAACTAAATTTAATGCCTATATTACAGAGGTAGGAAACTACATACTTTTTCAACACAATGCAGTTTCTCATATAAATTAGACACCCAGTATTTGCGGAGGATGGGTACCACACTCTTGCAAATAGCTCAACTCTGCGAATACAGGCAGTCCCCGGGTTACGACGGGGGTTCCGTTCTTGAGACGCGTCGTAAGCCGGAACATCATAAAAAATCGTAACAAAACCTTACTTTTAATAATTTAGGTGCATTCCAACTATGTAAACTGCATTCTTATTGCATTTTTCATCCAAAAAACCTTCAATTACTAATTATTTTGTATTTTTGGTGTCATATTTCATCTGCCAGACGAGCGTTGTAGGCGTCGTAACCCTGGAAATAATGTCTGATGAATATAATTGAGAAGCGCCTTAACCTCGGAACATCGTAACCCGGGGGACTGCTTATATAGGAGTATTCTAATAGTTTCATCAAAAAAAGTGAATTTAGTCACAAAAATATTAAAACAGAGCAATTGGTTGATATTTCTCGGTGAAAAATACAGTGAATAGGTGATTTTCTGTGAGTACTAATGGGTTTATGGCCCGTAGAAAACCAGCAGATAGGCGAGTCCCCGAATCGTAGACTGTTAACTACAGGGAAACCTGAGACAAACTACATCAATTTTGCTAGCCTTGCATCTGAGGTGCCTTGAAGGTGTGATCTCAATCTATTCATCTCATGCTTATTCGGAGTTTCCCTAATCAGGCCTCATTTGGCCGACTGGGAAATTTTAGTTCTTATCTGTTACAATATTATGTGAGCTGTAATAGTGAGTGCAAAATAATGTAGAAAAAAAAAACCTAATTACTGGACAGGACATGTAAACCTCACTACTATTAGCATATCTTTATGAGTGACATGGAAGAGGCGCCACACAGGATTGGAAATATTTACATTCCTATTTTTTTTCTTTATGCTACTGTGTGCATTTGCCTATTATCCTCTTTCCAACTATTTTTTTTTAATTGGTCGACTTTAAAGTGTACTCCATCTTGGGGTATTGTTCATGAAAATTCCCCCTGGCCTATAAGGGTTAATACAAGCAGTCGCCAGTTTATGACGGGGTTTTCTGACACTACCATAAGCCGAAAGTTGTTGTAACCTAAAATCACAAACTTAATTTTTGGTGATTTTTTCATAAAAACCCTCCAAATTTGACCATTCTGCTGTTTTGGAACCATATTTCTTCCGTTGAATAGGCGTCATAAACCCAGAATGTGCCCAAGAAATAATTTTTGATGGAATAAGAGAGGTTCCCGGTATTCAAGGGGGATGCGTACTAGACAAACACCCCACAAATAGTTGGAACTCCTATAAAAATGCTGAAGACAGCTATTTTGTTACTTAAAACTCAAGAAAAAAACCCTAAAAATTTCAATACTTGGTTTTTTTAATAGTTTTATCACAAAAATGAAGTTTTTATGTTAAAACAAAGTTTAATGTATACTTACCTGGCAGGTATATATATATAGCTATATTCTCTGTTCCACCTGGCAGAAATTTCAAATCTCGCGGCAAACGCTAGTAACCTATTAGTAGTTCAGGATACCACCACCCCGTTACCGTGGCACTAGCGCCAGGCACCGTTCCCACTTGGGCCAGATTTTCTCTGAACCCTGCCTCCTGAGGGGAGGAGGGTGGGCATTAAATTATATATACCTGCCAGGTAAGTATACATTAAACATTGTTTTAACATAAAAACTTCATTTTAATGTATGACACTTACCTGGCAGGTATATATATATATATATTATTAAAACTCTAGGTTCCTTACCTGCTAAGGTACCTGACTTCATAGGTCCTGCCTCTCAGTCTGCTTAAACCTTAGGAGCTCTCAACAAGGAAGTGTCCTGTATGTTGAAGAAGCTAAGACTGGAACTGACAACTGGGCGTGACCAATGTGTTGACAGAACCTACAGCCCTCTTATGCCACGGCATTCAAGCTTAGTAATAGATCAGTACCTGAACTACACACACACACACCACACCAATATAATCCAAATCAGACTGGATAAAAGTAAACACACTTTTCTCAGACTACCAATAAACACAACACCATCACCTGATAAAATACTAGCTTAAAAGAAGGTTATGGGGTGGTAAACTCCTTTGCCCAATGCTGTACCCGAGGACACGTATGGACCTAGCGTCTGACAATGATCAAAGGTTGTCTGAATATCCCTCAGATAATGAGACGCAAATTTTGAATTCGTTCTCCAAGGTCGATTCAATAATTTCCTTGAGGGCTAAATTCTTTTTAAACGCCAATGAAGTCGCAACTGCCCTGACTTCATGAGCCTTCACTTTCAAGATACCGAAGCTCTGTTCTTGACACAACATGTGAGCTTCTCTAATTAACTCTCTCATAAAGAAAGCTAGAGCGTTCTTTGTCATGGATCTACTGGGGTCTTTGACTGAGCACCAAAGAGCATCAGAATTCCCTCTGATCTCTCTTGTTCTTTCAATGTAGAACCTTAATGCTCTCACTGGGCAGAGAACTCTTTCTTGCTCATGTCCCACTAATTCAGATAAACCAAGATAATCAAAGGGTTCTCATTCTTGGCCAAAAAACCTTCCTGGAATGAACACACTGCATTACCATGTCATGACCTAATCAGATCTCTAAGGTCCAAATTATTAGAGATATCAATATCTCTGTGTCTAAACACTGAGGTCAACATACTCTTATAGCCTTTGATTGTAGACACGGACAATCCTAAATCCTTCCTTAAGTATAGAAGGAAGTCTGCGATTTGGGTCACAGAGGTACTGGATGAAGACACTTTCCTCTTCCTACACCACTTACGGAAATTTTCCCACTTCGACTGATATACTGCGATGTGGAGGTTCTTCTGCTCTAACCACTGCACTGGCCACCTCTCTAGAGGTATCCCCTCGCTCTGACAAGATTTTCGATAGTCTGAACGGCAGTCAGACCCAGAGCGAGGGTATTCTTGTGAAATCTGTCGAAGTGGGGTTGTCTGAGTAAATCTACGTACTCTTAGAGGAAGAGTTCTTGGTGTATCTATTGTCCATTCCAGTACCTCTGTGAACCAACTTTGGGCCGGCCAAAACGGAGCTTTATTAAGGTCATCCTCATTCCTTGGCTCTCCCTGAATTTCTTCATAACTTTCCCCAGTACTTTGAATGGAGGAAAAGCGTAAACGTCTAGGTTTGTCCAGTCCATCAGGAAGGCGTCAACCGCCACTGCTTCCTGATCTGGAACCGGAGAGCAACTAAGTTTGGTAATCTTTTGTTCTGGCTGTCGCAAAAAGATCTCACTAACCGGACGGCCCCACAACTTCCACAGGCTCTGACATACCTCCAGGTGCAACGTCCACTCTGTTGGTAGAAGTTGTCCTCTTCTGCTCAACAGGTCCGCTCCCACATTCTTCTCCCCTGGATGAACCTGGTGAGCAGAACGACGTTTTCCTCTTCCGCCCAAAGTAGAACTTCCTTTGCCAGCATGTAGAGGGGAAAAGAATGAGTCCTCCTTGTTTGCGGATGTATGCTAGAGCTGTGGTGTTGTCCGAGTTGATTTGCACTCGAATCAACTCTCTGAAGTGCTTCAAGGCCAAGAAAAATCGCCATCAGTTCCTTCCTGTTTATGTGCCAACTTGTTTCTTCCTCGTTCCAAAGACCCGACACCTCCTGAGGGCCTAATGTCGCTCCCCAACCTGCATCCGACGCGTCGAAAAGAAAACAAGATGAGGTCTGGGCTCTTCTGTTGAAGCGACATCCCTTCTGCTAACCTGCCTGGGGTTAGCCACCAACTTAATTCCTCCGGTTGCGATTTTCTTGGCCATGAATCTTTCAGGAAAAACTGTAAAGGTCTCATGTGCATCATCCTAGAGAAATGAACCTCTCTAGCGAAGAGTGTGTGCCCAGTAGACTCATCCACTCTCTTGCTGAGCATCGGTTTTTTCTCTAGGAAGTCCTGCACCTTCCGAATGCATAGGGCTTGCCTTTCGGGGGACGGAAAAAACCCAAAAGTCGCTGACGATATCTGAATCCCCAAATAAACTATCTGTTGCTTGGGATTCAACTGCGACTTTCCCAGGTTTACCACAAGACCTAGGTCTTTTGCTAAGTCCAAACGTTTGTTTCAGGTCCTCCAAACATTGACTTCTCGATTGGGATCTTATCAACCAGTCGTCCAAATAAAATGACACTCTGATCCCTCTTAGATGCAGCCATCTTGCTACATTGGACATCATCCTCGTGAAAACACTTGGGGGCTGTGCAAAGGCCGAAGCACAGGGCCTTGAATTGAAAGACCCTGTTCTGAATCACAAACCTTAGATACTTCCTGCTTCCTGGATGAATCGGAATATGGAAGTATGCGTCTTGTAAGTCCAGGGTAACCATTCCAGTCCCCTGGAAGTACCGCTGCCAGTACTGAATCGTTCGTCTCCATAGTGAATTTGGTCTTTTCCACGAAAACATTCAGTTGACTTACGTCCAGCACTGGTCTCCATCCTCCCTAGGACTCGCAACCAGGAATAGCCAGTTGTAAAAAATCCCGGAGATTCGTGATCCAGAACAGGTTCTATGGCTCCTTTCTCTAGCATGGAAGAGACTTGCTCCCACAGAGCCTTTTTCTTCACTAAATCGTTGTAATTTGCCCCCAGGGCTCTCGGAGATGTTGCGAGAGGAGGTTTCTTTAAGAAGGGAATTTTGTACCCTTCCCGAGCTACGTTGACGGCCCAGGGATCTGCCTTCATGTTCTGCCAAACTTCCCAAAATTCTTGAAGTCTGGCTCCTACTGCTGTCTGGAGGACTGAGTTCTCATTGTTTAGAGGTGGTTTTGGCTCCTCTTTTCGTTGGTACTCTCTTGCCTCAAAAGGCGGGTCGTGAAACAAAAGTTCTCGAAAGGGCTGTTGAGAAGGCCTTGTTTGAGGGCTAAATTCTTTTGGAGTTTCTTCAACTTGGATGGTAAAAACTTCCTTACCGATGAAGAGAGCAAATCTTGAGTGGCCTTCTGAGAAAGCGCCAGAGCTATATCCTTAATAACCTCTGACGGAAACAGTTGGTTTGAAAGGGGAGAGAACATCAACTCTGATTTCTGTGCGTTGGAAACGCCTTTAAAGAAGCGAAATGAGCACAAAAGCGACCTCTTCTTCAAAACTCCTGCTTGCGAACAATGAAGCCAGTTCATTTGCTCCATCTCTGAGAGCCTTGTCCATGCAGGACATAATGCTCTTAGCCACTTCCATATCTTGTTCATTTTCGTCTTCTAAGGAATTCGCCAACACTCCCAATGACCAATCTAGAAAATTGAAGACTTCGAAAGTCCTAAAAAAAAAATTCCCTCAAAAAGATGGTCAAACTCGGACGAAGTCCACCAGACGTTGGCAGATTGCAACGCCTGTCTGCGCAAACTGTCCACTATACTGGAGAAGTCCCCCTGGGAGGAGGCAGGTACTCCCAGGCCAAGACTTTCTCCAGTAGCGTACCATACCCAGACTTAGATTGCTTGACTTGGCTGGGGGAAAAGCGAAAGAGGATTTCCCCGCTTCTTTCTTGTCCTTCAGCCAGTTATTCACTCGTTGTAGCGCCTTCTTGCAGAAAAGAGGACTTCTTAGGAGTCTTAGTCTTAGAAAACTGAGACGGGAGATAAAGGCGCCGTAGGCTGAAATTCCCCTTCGAAAATAGACAGCAGACGTGAAGTAAGGATCTTGTAATCCGAAGACGGTTCGACATTCTTCTCTTCAACAAAGTCCACTTCTTCTTCTGCTGAAGAAATGTCTTGCAGATCACTATCGTTGTGACGCTTTGCTGATGGATTAACGTCCTGCCGCCTGCGTCCTGTCACCAACGAAGTCTCTGCGTCCTGCCGTCTGCGTTCTACAACCACAGAAGAATCGATGTGCTGCCGTTTGCGTCCTGCGTCCATCGTAGACACGTCTGCTTCCTGCCACCTGCGTCCTGCGTCCACCAGCGGTTCCGCGTCCTGACGTTTGCGTCCTGTTTCTTCCGAAACAATCTTCTTCTTCCTGCGTCCTGGAACACTACGCGATCGCCCGTCTTCGTAGAGCCCGTGCGTCCTAAATCCTCGACACGCAAACACTTGTCTTCCGTCTTCTTGGAAGACTTAACGGGAAGGAAATCGTCCTTACGCCTTGCAGGTCCTTGCAAAGGAGCATCCCATGAATCGACGAGAACTGCAAGCTTATACTGCATTTGCTCTTAAGAAATCCTTCGTACTATCTTCCTGACGAACAGCCATAGGAGGAGGAGGAAGACCAAGAAGGACTAGGACGCAAAGGAGAGCGATCTTGGACTCTACCCGAAGGAGAGAGAAGAGGAGAAAAGCAAGAGGACTGGGGGGAGTTCTTGACGAAATCCAGGAACGTACGGGCCGTACCGAGTCTTCTTTCGATCGCACAATTTTCTTCCTCTTGGTCGGAACCATGTCCTCGTCCGAGGAAGACAAAACCTCCGGGCTGCTCCAAGCTTCACGATCTTGAGCACGTCTATCTTGAGTAGTCGATGTCCTTAACGTCCTCTTGAGGGGGCGAGACACTACCGAGTACCGATGTTCGCACTCTGATGTCGAACCATCAGAGGACGCACACTTCCCAGTTACGCCTTTTCTGCGGCGAACTGCAACAGCCTGGGATCTTACAACAGGACTGTCCGAAGGGACGCCTGACCTGGTACCTAAAACTCTCGCCTCCCTTCGACTGTCGACATGCCTTCTCCCTTGGGTCTGGGAGCTTGACAGAGGTCTAGGTCTAGGAGAGAGACGATCAGACGCCCCCTCCCCACTACACTTTGAACTGACATCAAAAGCACTCACTTTATCCGCAAGGCGCTGTATTTGGTCTCCCATGGACGCAAGGGCAGCGAACACCTTAACAATCTGTGTATCGTTCGTCCCCTCCGATACAGCAGCGGGCGCAGGAGATACCTGGGGAGAAGGAACTACAACTTCTACGTTAGAAGGAGCTGGAGAGGAAACACATTCACTCCTTTTTACTCAGAAGTTATTTCGACCTCTCACTACAAGAAACAGATCTACTTACACGATCTTTCTCAAGCCTTTCAACATATTTCATAAATATCTTCCACTCCTTCTCTGACAAATTCTCACACTCAACACACCTACTCTCCCAAGTACACACATTCTCTCTACACTTCTTGCAAATGGTATGAGGGTCGACCGAAGCCTTCGGCAACCTTACCTTACACCCCTCTTTCACACAAACTCTAAACATACTACCAGTGTCAGAAATCTTCCAAGAACAATCCAAAGCGAATGCCAAGCTAACGTTTCCAAGTACGATACCAAAAAATCCATGAAAAGTCAGCAACGAGAAGAAAATCCTAGCAGGGAACCACCAACAATGTTGCCGGTTCGGCTGGCAGAAAAATCTGGCCCAAGTGGGAACGGTTCCTGGCGCTAGTGCACGGTAACGGGGTGGTGGTATCATGAACTACTAATAGGTTACTAGCGTTTGCCGCGAGATTTGAAATTTCTGCCAGGTGGAACAGAGAATATAGCTATAAATATACCTGCCAGGTAAGTGTCATACACAAAAGTGCATTTTATGAAGATTTGATAAAAAAAAAAAAAAAAAAAAAAAAAAAAAACACACACACACACAGAGGAATATCTGGATATTTCTCATAGAAAAATACCACAAAAAATAGGCAAAATTTTCCGCGAATAATGTGAAAGAATGTCCCAAGAGTAATCCTGAATGTGTGAGCGAGCGAATCGGGAGAACGCAAATACGGGGGTTCACTGTATACTGGAAGAGTGCCATAAACTCAGGACGTCTTAGCTAAGCCCATCATAACTCGGGGACTGCCTATATACGAATCCACTGGCATGTCAAGTCTATTAAGACACTCACTTGATCTACTGGACACCAGTGAACCTTCTGATCTGATCAAACAATTAACCTGATCCTGGTCCAAGACACTGCAACAAGCAGGGCCACAGCAGTCAGAACGACTAACTTGCCTTGTAAGTGCACTCTATGAGCATGCTTTATTGGCTAAGTAAGCTCAACAAAGGAGCACAGGTTACTTTCTCAAGATCATTAAGCTCATAATAAGTTTAATGATCTTGAAAAGAGGTCATATGGCCTCTCGAAGAGTTCTCTTGGAATAGAACTCAGTCCCAACAGATTCTTTAAAGCATGAACTGGAACTTCTTCAGAGGGAAAGACCCGCCAGTCTGTCCTGGTAAGCAAACAGACATAAACAATCAAATCTAGTAGTACCAATCACTAATTAACAATTCAATGCTGACTTCTAACTGCTAGAAATAGTGGTCCCTAATTCAGTATGTACGTACTTTCATATGGTCAGTCGATACTGAACTGAGACTACAGGAGAGTGCTCATGTGCATATTCCCATCAGCAAACCAAGCAAACTAGAAACACCCTGAGCGTCTTGTCTGCATGATCACATACACTCAGCTTGCCCGGATACTTGGCAGCATCGCTCTGCATAAAAAGCCCTCTGTTACATGGAGCAGAAAAACTTCTGCCAGTACTTGCCAGGTAAGGAAAATATGCAATAAATTAGGCTTCGTCCCATATACTGTATATATTTTATTCTAGGGCACATAAGGTGGTGAGCGGGCCAAGCCTCCAGCCAGGTCAGGATAAGGAGAAATAAATTAGGCTAAGTAAGGCAGAAGGGGAAGGTCTCTGCTCAGGTAAGGACCCAGCACCCTGGTGTGGGTAAGGATGCACCCCTGTATGTAACTGTCTTTCTCATATTTTCATGCTTTTTAAGTTTATTCTTTTTTATTTTTTTATGACATTCAAGCTGTCAAACCAAGCACAGGCATTTTCTGGCATTAAGTGCTTTAGACCGTAAAACGAGGGAATTGGAGTGGTTGGACAAGATAAAGAGATCCAGAATATAAAGATGATGTACTACATGGATCTAAGGTGGCCCATGGAGACAACCCACAGTTGCAGTAAGAGTTCAGAGAGAACTGGGAAGCATGACTGAAAACGGGCTAAAAAAAAAAAAAAAAAAAAAAACGGGTGTAGGTAGTAGTTGAAGGAAGACTATAAATATCCGTTGCCATGTGGTGCACTAATGGCACTACCCACCTATGGTGGACTGACACTGTTGATAGAGGTATGTACATATTCATATTTTTTTTTAAACACTAGTATCATATTTTGTAATTTAAGGGTTTTCTGCTTTTCTGACTGGAGCATTGCACTAATATCTGGCAAAAGCAATCCTACAACCGACGAATATTATTAGAACAGAAAGGAATATAAAACTTAGACCAAAAGCCAAATGCTGGAACCTATGAGTCATTCAGCTCTGAAAGGGAAATTGAGGGTAAAACTGTTCTAAAGGTGTAATAGGGGAAAAACCTCACAGAAGCACTAGGAAACAATTGTTGGGAGAGGATGGAAAGTAAAGAGGACAAAAAAAGAATATAAAGGGAGGTACTAAAGTGCAAAGAATGGAAGGCATTGCAGCTAGGAGCTGAAGGAATGCTGCAAAGAACCTTAAGTAATGCCTGCAGTGCACCATGTGAAGTGCACTGATGGCATTCCCTTACAGGTGATGAATGGTATTCAATAAAATTTGTTCAGGTCCCATAAACACTTTGAAAATGGTCTTGTTTAATCAGTTATTCACCAAAAGATTTTTTTTTTTTTTTTTTTTTTGTAAGTCTGTCATTGATGGGAACTGTAGCCATGGGCTGCTCTGACCCCCTGTTCTTGAAGCAACATAAGTGGCATTTTGATCACTGAGGGTGCAGGCTGAAAGCTATTTAGATTAGCCACTCACACTCACAGGTCCATAAGGGTTGTGCTTAAAGCCACACAATTAATAAATTTAAAGGAACTTTTTATATGGCTGCACAGTCTAGACCCATATTTGCCTGTCTTAATTAATCACTACCACACTCTCTTACCCATTAGCTCGTCTGCCAAAACCAGTTGCACCTGTCTTAAAATGTAAAAACCTGAAAATTTTAATACAGCATATTTAAAAGGGTAGGGCAGATATTGCTTAGTTTTGTATCATGTTACTTGGTAATATTAGGGGTGGAACATTTGGTTAGGTACTTTCCTTATGTGCAAGCAGCAGACATGTAAATACAACTTATGGGCTCCCTGTTTTGGGTAGCATATTTCCAAGTTATGGTACCCAGGTTTGTAGTAGAAAATGTGTAGTTCTGAAAGATGGCAAAGCTACACACACATCATCTAGCTAAAATGTTATTGTTATAATACAATTAAGTTTGTTCATACTTACCTGGCAGATATATATACGGCTGTATTTTCCGAAGTCCGACAGAATTTAAAAATTCGCGGCACACGCAGTGGGCGGCTCCAGGTGGTAGTACCCATTCCCCGCCGTGGGAGGCGGATATCAGGGAACTATTCCCTTTTTCTATTCATATTTTATCAGTGCCACTGTCTCCTGAGGGAGGTGGGTGGGCACTTTAATTATATATATCTGCCAGGTAAGTATGAACAAACTTAATTGTATTATAACAATAACATTTTGTTCATGAAACTTACCTGACAGATATATATAGCTGAATCCCACCTTCGGATGGTGGGAAGAGACAGAATAGGATTTTTTGGGAAACTAAATTAAGTAGATGATATACATCTTGGTTCCTCACCTGTTAGCATAGCCGACTTCGTGATTACTGTCACCAAAGTCTGCTTCTGCGTTAACTAGAGTTGCCAGCGAGGTAGAGACCACTGTAATGCTGGTGCGCTCTAGATGATCTGTCAACGGGGACGTGACCACAATGTGACTAGACCATATGACCATACTTCTGAGGGCACCGAAGCTAAAACCACCACCTGACCTAACCTATCAAAGTTAGTTCCATAACTTCTAGGCTAAGAAAAAAGGAACGCGCCTCAAGCGACCAACCCTTCAAAGTTAAAAGCACACCTATCCCTTTTCTTTAGGATAGGATTCGTGTTGCTTCCTGCCCCCAATAATATACTAACGGAAAATGTATGGTCTAGCGACTACAGATCCTCATGTCGTCTTCACATCCCGTCGGGAGTGTGAAGCGAACACAGAGTTGCTTCGCTAAAGCGTGGCACTCAGGAGTTACTGAGTGTCATGCTCTGTTGAAATGCTTCCGAGGCCGCGCCCTCACCTCTTGAGCATTCATATTAAGAAAAATCTCAAATCTTTATGCAAACATAATGAATGAGACCTCTTAAAAGAACTCCTTGGCTATAATGCCAGGGGTGTTCTTGGACATGAAACCAGTCTGGTCTTTACGGAACACCGCAGATTGTCGGGAGTGTGAAGCAACACAGAGTTGCTTCGCTAAAGCGTGGCACTCAGGATGTTACTGAGTGCATGTTCTGTTGAAATGCTTCCGAGGCCGCGCCCTCACTTCTTGAGCATTCATACTATGAAAAAATCTCAAATCTTTATGCCAACATAATGAATGAGACCTCTTAAAAAGAACTCCTTGGCTATAATGCCAGGGTGTTTCTTGACATGAAACCAGTCTGGTCTTTTTACGGAGCACCGCAAGATTTTGTCCGTTGACTTGACCTTTTTTCCTTTTTATAGTTCTATCAGGATAAAACTTGAGAGAGCCTACAGGGCACAGGACTCTAATGCCCTTGCCCAATAAATTGTGCCATACCCTTGGTTTCCAAGCCTTCGGGTCAAGGGTTAGACAGGTTTTTTTCGTTCTTATCAAGAACGGAAGGCTAGAGGACAGACCACATTATGTCCTTTAAAGCCAAAACCTCTGATGATGGCTAAAACCTCACTAACCCTCTTTGCCGTGGCTAGAGCGGTTAGAATATTAGCCTTTCTGGGTCACGTGTAATAAGTTCGCAGAAAGGATAGGTTCGAAATGCTTTTGGCATCAGAAACTCAGACTACGTCTAAGTTCCATGCCGGAAAAACCTTTTTTTTTTTTGATCCAGAGACTTTCAAGATCTCCACAAGACCTCAAAGATCGTGAAGCTTTTTGTGTTTGACAGAACCGAATCTCTGAGCCTAGAGGCCGTCAACAACAATTTGCATATTCTACAATAGTTAGGACTTCTAGCTTACTCATACTTCAGACGGAAAGATAGAACCATAAGGAAATTCACAGAGGTCGAGTTGGAGGAATAGTCATTTCCTTCACTTACTCCAGAAACGGCCTCCTCCGATTGAACACTGAAAATAGGCAGCACTGCTTTTGCCTTTGGCCAAGAGACTGCCATCTCTTGAAGATCTTATCGCTATGTACCGTTGAAGACGAAGGTAGATATTGAATGCAACCTACGTCTTCACAGACGAATCGAGAGAAAGATTCTCAAGATTCTGAACCTGTTGCTTACAAATGACTGAAAACGCTAACCGCTATTTCATGCTGTCCGGTGAGAAGTCGTAGTTGCAATGAAAGGCGGGCGTTCTTCAGTAATGAAAACACAGGGGAAAGCCGCCTGAAGAACTGCTTCTCATGGGCTGAACATTTGGAAGTAGAGCTGTCAGGTCGGAGAGTAGGCGATGTCTTTATGACATATCTGTTAATTCGGGATGAACAATGAACAATTGTACACCTACGAATATGAGATATTTCACAGACAAACTCAGATGTCTGCAAAATCATTCGCATTATCAGTGCGATGCAGCGGGAGACTTGTACAGACTTCTGTTACCGTTAAACAGTAAAACGAATAAGTCTAAGATATCTCTGTTGAAAATTCTCACAATATCGAAGGCGATGGAATCTATCGTCACAGCAGTAGATGGTCCTTCATAATTGCGAGAATCCCCTTTAATCAGAGACCTAAGTCCAAGATTGTTGGGCAGAGATAGGTTCGGTAGTCAATCAAAGCAGGGGAGAGAGAGAGACATAAACAACCGTGCATCTCGGAGGCCCAGCTGATACTGAGGCGGCAATAATCCAGCCCTGGCAACAGTCAGGCATTTCAATACGCAGTAGCAGCGCCTGAGCTCCCGCTGACTTCGTCATCCTGAGTTGCCAGGTAATCCATATCCCACAAAGGAATGCGTTCGGCTAGAACCACCGAGCATAAAAGATATGCTCGAGCAATTATATTTAGGCGAAACGAATTTCGGTAAATATAAAAGTTGAAATGGTGTTGTCGTGACAAAACCATAAGAATATAAAATTGAAACAAACTCCTGGGAGGTTGCAGGCAACCCTGAGTTGCAGTTCAATTAGAATACTTCTCGTCTAAGTCGCAATCCGTAGAAAAACTAGGATATGCGCCTACCCCTCGGACCATTCAACTGCTTAGTAGAATCATGTCGCGAGGTTAATATACGTAGTATATTTATAGGATTCTGAACAACGATCTCCATCCTAAATTCTTTCCTTCAAGAAAACAATATAAGGATTGGAGATCGACCACCTTCGATCTCTATCAAAGAGAGTGAAGGAGAAGTCTTCCTCGAAGGAAAGCTTCAATGGTGAACAGAATACTAACTGCCTGAGTTGCCAGCTACTCCCTTTACGAATGAATAGGTATGATATCGAGCAAAAGGAAACTCTCAAGCAGGCCTATTTAAACGAAACAGAATTCGCTAAATACAGAAGCTGAGTTGGTGTTGTCGTAACAATACCTGAAGAGTTGTTCTTCCTCCGAAAACTCTTGGAAGGTTGAAGGGAGTGTCAAATAAATACATTAGAACAACAGTTCTTTCGGCTTCTATCCGCAGAGGTAAATACGATATGCGTATATGACTCGACCCATGCGTTAGCAAAATGACGCACAGATAAACTACGTAAGTATTCTGTAGTCAATTTGAAACATCGAATTCTCTACTACATCTTTCCTGGACGAGGAAGAGAGAAAGAAAGGAAAACGACTGTCCACGTTCTAATGAACGAGACTTTTAAAAGATCATCAAGAGAGAACCGTGGATCGAAAAAGACCGTTCAATGTTCTTATGATATTGGACAAAAGACTTTCTGGAAAGTCTACAAGTCTTTCTCTTAACCCCGGATGAGCCTCTGAAAATGAATGAGAGCTCTTCCGAAATTTGTTAATGAGTTTATCCGCTTAAACGATAAAAACGTTAAAATCTATGTCAATGAGAACTACCCCATTTATGAGGGGTCCCCCACTTAAATGACAATGGGGAAAACGTCCTGACTTGACAAAACTATTAGCACTTTGCTAATAGGGGAAAACCCTTTAACATGACCGAAAGTCACCCAGGAATTCGAGTATATAATCTTCCCGATTCTCAAAGAAATCGATGAAGAGGAAAGAGGGATAGAAGAAAAAATTCGGGTATGTCTCTCCGCTAACTCCGAATCCTTTTAAAAATTTCTGTAAAGAAATGTCTTCAACAGCAAATAAGACGCCTTCAACAAGCCTTTTCTCCTCGCAAAGCGTCCTGCCGAGCTTCCACCGAAGCGTCCTGGCGAATGTCCACAAAAAGCGTCCTGCTGAGCGTCCTCAAAAGCGTCTGCTGAGCGTCCTGAAAAGCGTCCCTGCCGAGCGTCCTCAAAAGCGTCCTGCTTAGCGTCCTGGAAAGCGTCCTGCCGAGCGTCCTCAAAAAAACGTCCCTGCTTAGCTACGAGCGTGTCTGAGCAGAGAACACCAAGTCTTCTAACGACGTTTCAGAGAGGAACTCGTTGAGCGCCTTGATGCATGCAAGGCCCGCCAAGAGGCGTCCTGGCGAGCGACCTTGCCAACATCTCAATGTTATGACGAACCGCGTTTTGCGTATGACATTGAATATTTTTTAAGGTGGACGTCCTCATGCGAGTCTCCATGGAGAGCCGCACGCTGCTCCTGAAGTGTGTGAACACTAAAGGAAGACGTATGGCTTTCGTCTTCCGCAAGGTGCTTGTCGACCAGAGACATAAGTTGTTTTGACTGTGCAAAAGCAGCTTGCCGGCCGTCAAACTTATCAGCTTGCTTTATCGAAGTAAAGCGAAAACGTTACCTAACGTATACGGAGCGCAATGAGGAGAGGGGACGAATACTGAGTTGCTCCTCCAAAATGATATTGTTTTATAATACAATAAACGTTTCATACATACTTACCTGGCAGATATATACATAGCTAAGACTCCGTCGTCCCCGACAGAAATTCAAATTTCGCGCCACTCGCTACAGGTTAGGTCAGGTGATCTACCGGCCTGCCCTGGGCGGCAGGACTAGGAAACCATTCCCGTTTTCTACTCATATTATTTTCCTCTTCCACCTGTCTCCTTGCGGGAGGCTGGGGGGTGGGGCCCTAATCGTATATATCTGCCAGGTAAGTATGTATGCAACTTTATTGTATTATTAACAATATCATTTTCATACAATCAACTTACCTGTCAGATATATACATAGCTGATTGGCACCCTTCGGTGGAGGGTAAGAGACAGCTACTACTAGAATAGACAGGTAAAACACATCTGGTGTAGGTATAAAATAAAACCTTGGTTCCTACCTGATAGGTGGTAGACTTTTTTTTCCCCCTGTGGGTTTTGTTTTTTCCCCGTAGTCTGCATCACCTCAAGAAACTTTTAAAGCGAGATATGTGATCTATGCAAAGAATTCTTGTGGGTCTGCCGAAGGGGGTCTATCCACTTACTCGGCAGAGCCTGAAAGGACTTTGTCATGGGTGCTGATCCACTTACATGACAACACACCTTATTAAGGAGCATACAAACCAATCCCGACCACCTGATCCTAACCACCATGTTAGTATTAAAAATTGCTCAGATTATCCCAACTCTTCGCAACAACCGTAACTCAACCACAACGCACATGCACACAATAATTTCCAAAAAAAAATTTTATCTAATATAAGATATCACAAGAGTTCCTTACTAAACTGAAGTGATGGCCGCTTGTCGGCAACTGCACTTGTTCAGCAGAAAGTCTAGAACATATCTATTAGACTTAAAGTAGTAAAAAAAAAAAAAAAAATCTTAAGGATTGTTGTAAACTCCTGTACCCAGGATTGTTGCCCCCCGCAGACACAAAAGGACCTAATGAAAAACATTTTTCATAGGTCACACGCACGTCCTTCAAATAGTGAGCCGCAAACACAGAATTACATCTCCAATATGTCGCTTCCAAGAAATTCTTCAGCGACATATTTCTCTGAAAAGATAGAGACGTCGCCACTGCTCTCACTTCATGAGCTCTTACTCTCAGAAGTTTTTAAAGAATCGTCCGTGCAAGCCTTATGAGCGTCCGTAATTACGTTCCTGACAAAAAAGGCTAATGCATTCTTAGACATAGGTCTTGATGGATCCTTCACTGAGCACCACAGGCCTTGTCTAGAAACCTCCCAACTGTTCCTTCTTCTTTAAGTAAAAACTTTAAAGCCCTTACCGGGCAAAGAGACCTCTCCGGTTCCCTGCCGACGAGGCTCGATAATCCTTTTATTTCGAAGTTTCTCGGCCAGGGGTTCGAAGGATTTTCATTCTTCGCCAAGAATAATTCCTTGAAGGAACAGATGGCTGAATCTACATTGAACCCGACTTTGTCACTAAGGCGTGCAGTTCGCTAACCCTTTTTGCCGTCGCCAGTGACAAAAGGAATAAATTTTCTTGTTATATCACGAAACGAGGCCAAATGTAGGGGTTCAAATCTCTCTGAAGTCAAGAACTTCAGTACTACGTCTAGATTCCAGTTAGGGGGAGAAGTCATTCTAGACTTCTTGTCTCAAATGACCTAATCATATCATGCAGATCCTTATTGTTTCCCAAATCTAGGCCTCTATTCCTAAAGACGGCCGATAGCATACTCCTATAGCCCTTTATCGTGGCTACGGAGAGGTGCGACTCTTCCCTCAGAAATAACAGAAAATCAGCTATTTCTGCTACAGAGGTACTGGAGGAGGACAAACTTCTTTGACTTACACCACCTTCTAAAAAAACTTCCCACTTGGATTGATAAACCCGGATAGTGGAAGTTCTCCTGGCTCTAGCGATCGAGCTTGCTGCTTTACTAGAAAAGCCTCTCGCTCTGACAAGTCTTTCGATAGTCGAAAGGCAGTCAGAGCGAGAGCGGGGAGGTTTTTTTTTGATGAAACCTCTCGAAGTGTGTTGTCTGAGAAGATCCCTCCTTTGTGGAAGGGATCTGGGGAAGTCTACTATCCACTCCAGTACCTCTGGAAACCATTCTTGAGCTGGCCAAAAGGGGGCGGGGGCTATCAGGGTCATTCTTGTCCCCTTTGAAGTCACAAACTTCCTGAGTACTTGCCCCAGAATCTTGAATGGGGGAAATGCGTAAACGTCTACCTGAGACCAATCTAGTAGGAAGGCGTCTACTGCTAGAGCTCTGGGATCTTCTACCACTGAACAGAAGACTTCCAGTCTCCTCGAGAGGAACGTGGCAAAGAGGTCGACATGAGGAGTTCCCCAAAAGAGACCAGAGCTTGAGGCAAACTTCTGAGTGGAGGGTCCACTCGGTATGAAGGACCTGGTTCCTCCTGCTCAGCCTGTCGCTCGTACGTTCCTTACTCCCTGAACGAACCTCGTCAAGAGAGAGATGTTCCTCTGGGATGTCCACAACAGAAGTTCTCTCGTGAGTTCGTAAAGGGCATACGAGTGAGTACCTCCTTGCTTCCGAATGTATGCCAGAGCGGTTGTATTGTCCGCATTTACTTGAACTATTTTGTTGCAAACTAACGGTTCGAAGCTCTTTAGAGCCTAGGGGTAGCAGCTAGCAGTTCTTTGCAGTTTATGTGCCAGGACACTTGAAGAGCATTCCAAGTGCCTGACACTTCTCTCTTTCCCAAAGTTGCTCCCCAACCTTTTTCCGACGCGTCCGAAAACAATACAATGGTTTTGGGCTCTGTATTTCCAGGGAAGTACCTTTGTTTTGGGTTTTCCCTCAGTGGGAGTACCACCATTCTAGATGACGTTTTATCCGATCTGGAATGGGAAACAAGTCCGAGAGTAGTCCTGTCTTCATGTTCCACGAACTTCTGAGGAAGAACTGAAGAGGACGGAGATGAAGTCTTCCTAGGTGAAAGAACTGTTCGAGCGAGGAAATGGTCCCCTAACAGGCTCAACCATTCCCTCGCCGAAAGTCCGTTCCTTCCTTAGGAAGGAGAGAGACTTTTTCTGAAACCTCTCGCTAGTCTCTCTTGAGAAGGAACTACTCGAAAACCCGATAATCCATCCGAATCCCCAGATAGACCAAGTTCTGGCTGGGGATCAGTTGGGACTTCTCGAGGTTCACGAGTAATCCTAAAGTTCTTTATAAGGTTTAGTGTCACATTCAGGTCCTCCAAACACTGTTCCTCTGACTTTGCTCTGATAAGCCAGTCGTCTAGATAAAGAGATATACTGATTCCTTTCAGATGAAGCCATCTCGCCACATTTTTCAAAAGGTTCGTGAAAACCTGAGGGCGCCGTCGACAGGCCGAAGCACAAGGCTCTGAATTGGAAGATCCTTCCCCCCGTCATGAAACGAGGTACTTCTTCGACGAAAGGATGGATCGGGACGTGAAAAATATGCGTCTGGAGATCCAGAGACCCATCCAATCCCCTTGGCGAAGAGCCGCCAGGACTGAAGCAGAGGTTTCCATGGAGAACTTCTGTTTTTGAACAAACTTGTTCAGAGCGCTGACGTCCAGAACTGGTCTCCATCCCCCCGAGGCTTTCGCAACCAAGAAAAGACGATTGTAAAACCCCGGGGAGCTTTGATCCAGTACCAGTTCTATAGCTCTCTTGTCCCACATCTGATCCACCATTTGTTGAAGAGTATCTTTCAACACAGGGTCCTTGTAATTGGCGGACAATTCCCTCGGAGTTGGACGTCAGGGGAGGATTGTCCAGGAAAAGGAATGAGATATCCCTTTTGAAGAAGAACCGACATCGACCAAGGATCTGTGTCGATGCGAGTCCAGGCTTCCGCAAATCCCACGGAGCCTGGCACCTACTGGTGTTTGAGGAGCGCCACTTCACTTTCCCCTTTTAAAGGGGCGGAACGAGGCTCGTCCTCTCTTCTCGGTCGTTTTCCTTTTAGCGGTAATCTAGTTGGAGGGTTTTGCCGCCTCGAAAGGGCCGAACAGGAGTAGACGTCACTTTTCTTTTTCTCCCATCATTACTGGTTCTCTTCTTCCTGGACGATTGCAGGAGAAGATCTTGAGTCGCTTTTCTCCGTCAGCGATCGTGAAATATCCTTCACCAACTGTGACGGGAACAGAAAATCAGATCTAGGGGCGAATAACAAAGCTGCTCTTTGTGAGTGTGATACTGCTTTCGTCAAGAAAGCGCTAAACACAGATCTCTTCTTCAAGAGACCTGCTCCAAACAAGGAAGAAACTTCCCCTGAGCCGTCTTGCACCGCCTTGTCAATACATGACAGAATTGCTAGAGTACATCCGGTTCTAGCCCCTTCAGGGGCATGAGCCTTCTTGGACATCACCCCAAGGGACCATCTAGGAAGTTAAAGACTTCTAGAATGTGAAAAAGTCCCCCTTGATGGAGATGATCCAACTCTGAAAGGCCCCAAGTAATCTTAGCCGTGTGAAGGCTATGTCTCCTGGATGCGGTCTACCAGACTGGAAAAGTCAGCTTCAGCTGAAAGCAGGGAGAGTGAGACCCATATTCTCCCCAGTCTGGTACCAAATCCCTCTCTTGGGCCGTCAGAAAAATCTAGGGGAGGCATGCAAAAAACTGTCCTTACTAGCTCCTTCTTAGTAAGCATCCAGTTATCCAGCGATTGCAGAGCTCTCTTCATAGAAATCGTCGGTCCTCATCTTCACGAAAGCCGACGATTTCGGAGTCTTCGAGCATGAAAACAGAGAACGAGGCGAAGGAGGAGCGGCAGGGATCAATGCGTCTCCGTATTCCTGGAGAAGGAGAGCTGTCAAGACTTTGTAGTTCGACAGTCCTTCCTTACTGTGAGACTCGTCCTCTGATTCCTCTTCCATAATCGGATCAGTAGGAGAGACCACTTCTCGTTCCGGGTCTTCTTGTCCAACAATTCTCTCTACTGGGGACAAACTCCTAATAGGAGAGGGGCTAAGAGAGTGTAAAGAGCTCCTATGCTTGACTGGCTCTTCGTACTTGGCTGGCGCCTCGCGCCTGGCTGGCGCCTCGCGCCTGGCTGGCGCCTCGCGCCTGGCTGGCGCCTCGCGCTTGGCTGGCGTCTCGCGCCTGGCTGACTCCTCGCGCTTGGCTGGCGCCTCGCGCCTGGCAAGATCCTCGCGCTTGGCTGGCGTCTCGCGCCTGACTGACTCTTCGCGCTTGGCTGGCGCCTCGCGCCTGATTGGTGCCTCGCGCCTCTGAAAAGTCTCGCGCCTGACTGACACCTCGTGCCTTGTTGAAGACTCGTGTCTTCCTGAAGTCCCCTCCTTGCGTGACAGATGTTCTTCTTGAGCCTCACGCTTGGATGAATGCTCCCGCCTGCTTGTTACTCCGCGCTCGGCTGAAGCTACTGATTCTGGCCAGACAGTATCCCATCTGGGAGAATCCTCTCGTCTGTAATGCGTTTCTTGCTTGTCTGACTCTCTCTTAGAGGACGCTTCTCGTCTGTAGGACGCCTCGCGCTTGGCTGTTGCTACGAGCTTGTCTGGAGGATCCAGATCTTCCCACGAGTCTCTATCTGAGATCTCAAAAGACTCACGTCTCACAGGAGCCTCACTCCTGGTGGGAGAAGGAAGATGAGTCTTCTTGACCGGCAGTCTGACGTCTTTCTTACGAGGAGGATCCTTCGCAAGGACTCCATATAGGGCGGGAAAGCTGTTCCTGTACCGCCAAAATGATCCTTTTGGACGCTTCTCCTGCGTCTTCTTGAACGGGAGAGGTAGACCTCGAAGGCGTGTTGCCCCCATCATGGGACGGCGAAACCCTCTTCGCCTTCTTGATAGAAAGAGGTTCTTCTTCCGAAAAGCGTTCTGGGCTTGAATCCAAACCAGGATCTCTCCAGTGCCTTTTCAGGGGCCTGGACAAGTCCGAATCCTTCCACCCTCGTTTAGGAGAGGGAGAAGCGGACGAAGAGAAGCACTCTCTGAGGACGCTTTTTCGATAGCGGTCCTGAGGCAGGCTGTCTATACACAGCACCTGCTGAAGGGACGCCTGACCGGGGGGAATTCCTCCACAACCTCCGTACGGCTTTCGACTTTCCTTCTCCTCTGGGCTTGGGAGCTTGGAAGAGGTCTAGGCCTGGGAGCGTCGCAGAGACGGTCAGACGCCCCCTCCACAACACTGGGGACACTCACTTCACTAAAATCACTTTCACCATCCTTACCTTTTAAGGTAGCCATTTCGGATCTCATCCTGTGAAGCGTAGCCTTCAGTTCAGCAATTTCCGAAGCTGATCTGAATGAACGGCCCTGTGAGGGTCCTGATACAGAATCATAATTAAGAGAAGAGTTAGAATTATCCAAAGGCTCAATAGGCCTTGTACAACTACCCGCCATCTTAGATGCAGCCCTTCTGACTCTATCCCTTTCTAACTTCTTCAAGTAAGAAGTTAGAGTCTTCCATTCCTCAACATTCAATCTTTCACACTCATGACAGGTGTTAGAATGGACAATCAAAACCCCTACATTTGCGACATACAGTGTGAGGATCAACCGAAGCTTTCGGTATCCTCACCTTGCAGCCTACATTCACACACATTCTCACACAAACACTTGAATCAGACATTCTGAAGAAAAATCAAAAAGCAAGTCCAAATCAGTCCACAGTAGCGAATGCCAAAACAACGATCCAGGTACGTCACCAAAAGTCCACAAAAGATGATCAATTGCTTAGAAAAGCGAATTCCAGTCAAGAGGAGGCAGCAACGATGTTTGATACCACCGGCGACAGAAAATATATGAGTAGAAAACGGGAATGGTTCCTAGTCCTGCCGCCCAGGGCAGGCCGGTAGATCACCTGAACCTACCTGTAGCGAGTGGCGCGAATTTGAATTTCTGTCGGGGACGACGGAGTCTTAGCTATGTATATATCTGACAGGTAAGTTGATTGTATGAAAAGGTGGAATCAAGAATGTCCTTGATTACCATATTCTTTTGGAATGCTAGCGAGGTTGAAACAGCTCTAACTTCATGAGCATTCACTCGCAGGAGGCTCAAATCATTCTTCTGGCAAGATGAATGAACCTCCTTAATAATGTATAAATGATATATACATGAGCGTTCAGATATATGAGCGTTCACTCGCAGGAGGCTCAAATCACTCTTCTGGCAAGATGAATGAGCCTCCTTAATAATGTATACATGATGTATACATGAGCGGTCACTCGCAGGAGGCTCAAATCACTCTTCTGCAAGATGAATGAGCCTCCTTAATAATGTATAAATGATATATACATGAGCGTTCTCGCAGGAGGCTCAAATCACTCTTCTGGCAAGATGAATGAGCCTCCTTAAATGTCCTTAGAAAAAGGCCAGTGCATCTTCTAAAAGGGAAAAATGTGGTCTCTTTACTCTTTCATCCTCTCGTGACGAGAGAGAGGAACGGTAAGCGTCCTCTTCTCTAAAGCTTCTTTAGGGGGCGCGAGTCCTTCCGAGAGCTCCAACCCCTGTGTGGGGAGGACGCCTCGGAGGACGAGAAGCAATCCTTCAAGATTCGTGCACGTGCTCGATCTTCGGCAGCCTGGGAAGCGACAACAGGACCTGCCGAAAGGAAGCCAGACAGCATGAAAAACCCGTAACCCTCCTTCGGCTTTTGACATGCCCTCTCCCTGTTTCCTGGGAGTCCGACAGAGGTCTAGGCCTAGAGGCGTTATGGGGCCGATCTGACGTTCCCCCCCCCCCCCCCTAACGAGAGAGAGGACGTGAAGCGTCCTCTTCTCTAAAGCTTCTTAGAGGGCGCGAGTCCTTCCGAGAGCTCCAACCCTTGCGCGGGGAGGACGCCTCGGAGGACGAGAAGCAATCCTTCAAGATTCGTGCAGTGCACGATCTTTAGCAGCCTGGGAAGCGTCAACAGGTTCTGCCGAAGGGACGCCAGATCGGTGGGGAGGCCCCCGCCGTAACCCCTCTTGCGGCTTTCGAACATGCCCTGCCTCCTCCCTGGAAGTCCCTGGGAGTTCCGACAGAGGTCCAGGCCATAGAGGCATTATGGGGCCGATCTGACGCCCCCTCCACAACACAAGGGACACTACACTTCACAACACTGAATGGAGAGCGAGCACTTTAGTCTAAGATTACTTGATGTAATCCTCTAGCAGACACTTCTTCTAGGCCCGTAAGCCATACCACAGGGTTAGGCAAAATAAAATCTACAGGAGGTTAGAAGGTTCATTATTTCTAACTTCTGTTTACTGTGGAGGAAAACTCCTGATTCTAACACGCTCTAAAATGCGTACATGAAATCCTCCTTCTTCCGTAATCAGTCACATCCTTACACTAATTACATTGAACTTATGCAAAGAAAACATGTAAACGTCATCTATACTAAGCGAGTGTCTACCGAATTTCGGTAGCCTCACCTTACCATGCAGACAACAAAGTCTGAAACTAGGCTAACTAGCTTCAGACATCAAATGCAATGAAAAAATTTACGCTAGCGTATGCCTAGCCACAAAATCCAAGTTAATAATCGAAATAACAATTAGGATACTTAAGCGGCTAATGAAGTTTTCAAAATCCTAGGCGGAGGTCTGTAAACAGTTGTTTACCGACTGGCGACAGAAAAAATATGAATAGAAAAATGGGAATAGTTCCTGATATCCGCCTCCCACGGCGGGAATGGGTACTACCACCTGGCCGCCCACTGCGTGTGCCGCGAATTTTAATTCTGTCGGACTTCGGAAAAATACAGCTATATATATTCTGTCAGGTAAGTTTCATGAACAAACTATCTTTCACTATATTACCATTTCTGGATTAGCATAAATATAATTAAACATGTTAAGTGTATGGGGTTCAGGGTTCTTTGGGTTTTCTCTTAAACACTTTCGCTGTCAGTACTATGCAGGTAGGTATATCCACAACCAGTTCTTGTCAACAATAATAAAGGTTAGATATGCAATAAAAACGCAAAATTATATGGATATTATACTTCACTTATATTAATGTTATAGCTACCCTAACACACAATCGACAAAGTCACACCTTAAGAAAGTTTTAGGTTTTTGTGATTAATGTGACTAAATCGTTATAGGTAGCCTATAGAGCCTAGGTTGAATTCTCAACAATGAAACCTGGCACCACTACACCATATGCAAACCTGTAGGTAGTCAGCTAAGGCTAGGATATTCTGAGTTCTATTAGAAAAAACAAAACTATGGAGATACAATGTTTTTTGGGTATTTCTACAGAAGCAGTCCGCACAGACTGCAAAGAACGTAACCGCGGATACGACTCCACTAGGGATTGGGTGGGGGGCTCCAATGGATTTTGCCGTGCTTAGTACTGGCCACTGGGGGTTAATTACAGTCGTCTGAATAAATATTAGCTACTTAAAATTCTTGTTCAGTAGGTAAAACTGCATAGAAAAATTGCAATTGCCATATTCTAGGCTGCCGCGGATAAGTACCCTAGATCTACCATTTTTTATATCTTTGTTTTCATTTATATATTTTTGGCATTATGCCAAGCACTGGAGCAACTAAGGCCATTCAGGCGCTGAAACGTAAATTGACAGTAAAAGGTTTTTGAAAGGTGTTTACAGGAGGAAAACTGCAGTTGCACCATGAAACCATTGTTAGGAGAGGGTGGACAATAGGCTAAGATGGAAGAAAGAGAAGTGAATGGAGGTACAGTAAAAGGCATGAAAATGGTTGCAGCTATGGGTTAATCTTAATAAAGCGCTCGGCCGATTTTTTTGTATAAATGAAATTATGTTTATACCTTGAAAGAAGATACCAAGTTATGTTTCTAAGGAAGAAGGAAATTAGTGGCGGAAAGTCCTATCGGTGTAGAAAACACAACTTAAATATTTGTACCTACAGAAAAAAACAGTCCTTCATGTTGTTGTCTTTCTCGTATCACCTATGTTAATGAGCTCCTGTTCGTTCATTTGTGTGCTGCGCAGTCTCAAATTGTCATGGGGAAACCACACCTTCCGAATGACGTCACGAAAAAACACTCCACCCAAAAAGTGACATCATTATAGACAATGTCCAATCGTAAATAAGCACGTTTCAGTTTTCTCTGAACAAAAAAGAAAGCTCAGTGTTTTTCAGCCAATGACAATATTTAATGTTACCAAGTGTGGTTAATTTTTTCAGCAAATAAACCTATTTTCTCCAATTAAGCGTTACTTGCACTAGCGCCATGGCCGAATTAGCAGGACCGTGTACAAGCTCCGATTTTGTTGCCCAGGAAAGTTCCCCACAGTGTGTGAAAATTGCTACGTGAATTATAGAGATTTCACAAACTATTATTATGGGCAAATAGAAAGGCTCGTAACTTTTGCCCAAAATCACGGATTAATCAAGAGTGAACACATTTGCCCGACGTGTAAGAAAAGTGCCGTCTTGACTTGAACAAAAAAGCCTTTCGGTGTGATAAAACCTATGTAGTGTCAAAAAAAAAAGAGAAAAAAAAGTGTAATTTTTTTGTCTCAATATTTAAAAACACATGGTTCTCAAAGTCTCACGTAGATATTGAAACTAATCTAACATTTTGCTTTATTTTCGTATCAGATTGGTTTTCTTATAAGTTTGCTAATTTTGAGCTTCATCTCAGCGATCCCACCATCAATGATTGGGCTTCATTTTGTAGGGAAGTAATAGTAAATTGGGTATTTAGGCGGTCTCATAAAATTGGAGGGGAGGGTAAAATAGTGGAAATGACGAATCAAAATTTGGGAAGGAGGAGTATAATGTGGGCAGAATTATAGAGGGTCAGTGGGTATTTGTGGGGGAATTTGTAGGAAAACTAGGGAGTTCTTTATGGTTCCTGTTGAACAACGAAACACTGAGGTTTTGCTTGCTGTCATTAAACAGTACATCGAACCAGGAACAACAATATTTTTTCCCGGATTGCTGGGAAAGCATAACGACTTGCCTTGAAAAAACCAGGGCTACAAACAGTTTAAACAGGTCCCAATCAAACAGTGTTCCAATTTTTGTTGAATCCAACAAACTCGTGCCCATACCAATACGATAGAGAGACGGTGGAGAGATGTCAAGAATTTAGTCCCAAAATATGGCCGCCGTAAAAAACATTTTGTTGGATATTTAGCCGTTGCATATTTCAAATTGCACATTCAAGAACCCCTTACGAAGGTTTCACGCCTTTGTGAAAGCTGCTGCTGAAGTCTATCCTCCACTGTAAGGTAAGCTATTTCCTGTATATATTTTGATTATCGTGTGAAATATGCTGCAGTATTGTCTCTCAGTTAGCCTAATCGCTGCTCAGATTTTCGGAATTGTCATGAAGTGTGCAGGGAAGGTAGTGGCCTTAAGGGGGGGTCGCAGGGGGGGCGAGGAGGCCCCCGCTAGGCCTAGGTAGGGGTACGGCGCTCTAGGTTAGGTTAGGTGGTTTGTTTGGTTAGCTAGTGCCCTGGAAATCACTTTTCCCTCCTGCTCCCCCCCCCCACCCAAAAACCCGGGAAAAACCCCCCGGTTCCCCACTGGGGTTCCCCAAGATTGTTGATGGGAACAAGGGTGTAATTGCTTGATGCCACCAATAATTAATGATCAGTTTAACGCATAATCAATAAAAAATACATCGGGAAAAAAATATATATTCTAATGCAAACAAGAGACGGAGCTCTCCTTTAGATTTACCCAGCTATGGCCTGAGGGACACTACAAAGAACCTTAAAGTAATGCCTACATTGCACCGAATGTGGTGCACTGACGCACTACCCACTTCTGATGGCTTTATATTCTTGGTAAAACTGAAATTACTATCGCAGCCTGATTCCCATATGTTGGCGACCGTAATATTTACTACCTTACCACATTTTGCTTAAATCTACCACTATTTATAATGACATAGTATGTTCATTTTTTCTGTTATTAACCTTTTGTTTTTACTTTCATCTTGGGTGTAGGTAGGCTAGTATGCAGATTGACGGCATCGGCCTACCTGTACTTAGATTCAGCAATGTCCTGTTAACCCCCGAAAATCAACCCATCTGGACCTTTTCCTTTATATCTCTTCTCCGAGATACACTTGTCATATTTAACATCTACTTAGAAATGGGATAGCCTAGTCTACCTGGCTAGCCTATTTCCGCATGGAGCACGACAGTAGGTAGTATTGGGTAATCCATCAATTTCTGTTCCCTTGCTTGCATCTCATGGTACGAGGCCATGCTTTCTCGTAAATTCACCCCACCATGGGATTTGAAATTACGCAATTTTATAGTTTACCCTTTAGTCAAACCCTTGGGGTTAGGCTAACAAAGGACACCAATCATCACAGGATAGCCTCTTTGGTAAAATAAGCAAAAAAAAAAAAAAAAAAAAAAAAAAAAAATCACAAAGACCAAAAAAAAAAAAAAAAAACCCATTTATTAACAAAAGCATCAGCCGCCCAGTGTTAAGAGTCTGAAAGAAAACACCACCACAGGAATACCGTAAGCAATGAACATACTTCAGACCTACCTAATTTCCTCCTCCCTCATCTTCTCCCTCCCATTTGTCTGTCGATGCCGGAGCCTTATTCGGAGGCGGCTCGAAATCGTCCACATCTGCCGAGACGAACAAATGAATTCAAGTTATTTTCAAGCAAAGCAAGCCCTAAACATTATGTTTCACGTTTAAAATGACAAATATTGTAAGAACATGTGGGATCCCCCATTACCCCATTCGATGTCCGACATGTTGACGGTATGATTTCCAGAAGTCTTTGCGTCATTCTACGAGCTTCTACGGAGAGTTATCGTACTTCGAAATATCTATCATTCAATGTTTGGCTGGACACATCAAATCCCCTATTAAAATGTATATAAATAGGTCACTAAACTCATTTTTACCCAACATAAACCAACATTGTACTGACAAAAAATGTTCAGTATAAAGTATAATTTATTTTGACAGGTTGTTTTTAGTTTAGTTATCGTACGTACTACACACATTGTGAAAGTCCGCCAATTACTTTTCTCTTCTTTTTTCTGGGTATATTAAAACCTGTCAAGTGACTTATTTCGAAAAATGACCCACCTGCTTTCTAGAATAATAACAAAGTAAAATTGAAAATAATGACCCTAACATAGCGTACTTTGACTATCCAAAATTCTTGTTGGTCGAAATTGTAATAAACATAAAATTGTAAATAATAAAAAATTTTTATTCGCCGACAAACATTTTTATGTGTCTCCAGCCTGACTAAGACATTGCCTGCCAAAAAGAGTATTATTATCATCACGTTACTTTTTCCATTATTATTACTGATTACTATCAATAAATGGAGGAACTTTGGCTCTCCGGCGAAAGCAAACCTGTACTTTTTCTGTCCCTGTAATTCCACGGTTCTTGGACAGGTAAAGAAAGACAGTTTTCGGCGTCCAGTGCTTGGAAAGCGTACAGCGTTGATAAAATCTTTGAGGCACCATCCATGAGCATAGGATATTTCCTTTTATGATGAGCGTAATATGGGGCAAATACTTTTCACCAAATACCTGAATCATTCTTGAACGTCAGATCTACCGTGGCTCGTAAGGCCTGTAAGGGACCTGTCCAATACAACTGTCTTTTTCCTGCCTCCACAGAAGTTTTTTTAGCAACACTAGGAATATGACGGATGTCTTATGTAGATTTGTTGCACCCTGGTATGTTTCTTTATCAAGTCAGTACTTTCGTCGAAGGCACCGTATGGCAATCATTCTCTTCCACGAGTATGAAGCTCTGTATCTTAAGCATGGTCACACCTTTGCCATCATTTATCAGCTACGTGGTGCAGTAATGGTGTTGAAAAAAAAATAATAGCGGGCCAAGCTGTACTGCAACAATGCTCACGTTGTTCTCGCAGTTCAGCTTTCAACGGCAGGATGTCAGCCGATGATGTACTTTGCTAGGAGAGACTACTGTGGGTGTAATTGCTCTGTGTGCTGCAAAAAAGAAACTTTGAGGAAGAAAAGTAGAACATTGTGGTGTAAGCAATGGCTTTCTCGGCGACCTCTGAAGGGAAGCTTCAGTAAAATATTTTTGGAGCTACAAGTCGAAAATCCAACACTTTGAAAATTACACAAGAATGCCAATCCTTGCATTTTATAAATTGTTGGGAAAAAAATTAACCATATATTTGTAAGCAGACACCAGCTTTCGAGACAGCATATCACCAGGAGCTCGTTCTTGCAGCTGGAGGATCGTATGCAAGCCTCCAATATTCAACCAGGATTTCAAAACAGAGCCTCGGGCTAATCATCCCCGCCCAAACCTATGAAGCCATCTATAATGTCCTTGGGGAGGATTATTTGAAAGTAAGGTTCAAATATAGGTACTAAGTACACAAATATTTTTTTGTTTTATTACAGGAAACGCAGCTCATCAAGACACCATAACTTCGGAGTGTAGAGATCTTCCGTGCCAGCTCCAAACTTCTGTGATGCTTTGATTGCAGACATTTCCCTGTAGAATTGTGTCTTCAGGGTGTGCAGCTTTATAATAATGTCTTCATTCCGCAATGTACAGTTTATAAAACTCAATAACTCTGATTTTATGGTTTCCAAGCTTGCACTCCTGATATTTCTCATCTTGTAATGCTTGCATTTGATGTTCCAAACAGATGGATGTTCCTTCAGTAATTCAATGAAATGTAGTGTTAGTCCTTGTCCACTCAAGGGTTTGGTGGGTGGTGGTGAGTGGACATCCTCCCCCTCTGAATGTTCGTGCATCACTGAGCTGAGTAATGAAATGAAATGCTCTGCCCCCCCATCAACACATTGGTGATGCGGCTTCATGTTGAAAAAGTCGTTTTTCAATGCATCCATCTAACACTGCGAGCATCATGATGCATAGTGTGTACGGGGCTTAACTTACTGCTTAGGTAGGTATTCGATATGACTTGTCAAATCCAGTGCTCATCAAAAAGAATACTGTTTTTACCTGGAATTTTAATAAGATAAGAAACTCAGATATGAGTCGATTCAAAGTTACCGCAACTACGCAGAGTATTAATAATACCAAAAGACCACTCATTTCTCAACTCTATTTGCCATAAACTTTTATATCCGTGATCGGTATTTGCTGCTACTCTCGATATGCAAAGCTTTGAAAATTTTGGAATTCGCTCTATGTTCGGTATCTCTTCATTTCCGTCTCATAGATTTAATATATGACAAAGGTAAAAGAACATTCGATTGGTACATGTTTACCTATATTTAATTACATCCTTCTCAATATGACCATATCCATGACAGTTAAAGCAGCTTAGCACATGATATATATCACGTAGTACATCATCACGTAACCCGATGTAACGTAACTTCATCCATCGGTGAAATAGCCCCTCGAAGCAGGATCGCATTTTAG
>NC_061094.1:34451227-34469069 GCF_015104395.2 Macrobrachium nipponense
TAAGACACTTCTGTAGCCTTTAATGGTTGACACTGCGAGTTTCAAATCTCGTCTGAGATAAAGAAGGAAGTCGGCGATCTGGCTCACAGAGGTCGTGGTAGAGGAAACTCCTTTCTTCCTACACCAGCACCTAAAAGCTGCCCACTTCGACTGGTAAACCGCGATTGACGAAGGTCTTCTCGCGGTGGCGATAGCTTTAGCCACAGGTTTCGAAAAACCTCTCGCTCTGGCCAACTTCTGGATAGTCTGAACGCAGTCAGACTCAGAGCAGAGAGGTTTTTGTGGTACCTCTCGAAGTGGGCTGTTTGAGTAGATCTTTCCTTAACGGAAGAGATCTCGGAAATCCACCAGGTAGGACATCACCTCTGTGAACCAGATCGCTGCAGGCCAAAGGGGGCGATTAACGTCAACCTCGTCCCCTCCGAAGCTGTGAACTTTCTCATCACTTCCCCCAGAATCTTGAAGGGGGGAAATGCGTAGAGCTCTAGGCCCGTCCAATCCCATAACAGGGCGTCCACTGCTACTGCCCCCGGATCGAGAACTGGGAGCAGTAGAGAGGAAGTCTCGCCGTCCTTGCGGTTGCAAAAACGTCCACCAAGGGGCGTCCCCAAAGACTCCACAGCTCCTGGCAATACGTCCTGATTGAGGGTCCACTCTGTCGGCAGCAAACTGTCCTTGTCGACTGAGGAGATCCGCACGGACATTCTCGACTCCGGCAATGAACCTTGTCAAGATCGTGATCTCTCTCGCCTTCGCCCAAAGCAGAATTTTCCTTTGCTAGAGCGAACAGGGAGCGAGAGTGAGTTTCCTCCTTGTTTCTTCAAGTATGCCAGGGCTGTGGTATTGTCCGAGTTGACTTGAACTACTTGACGGGGAGACTTTGTCCTGAAAGAACTGGAGCACTAATTGAACCGCTGCCAGCTCCTTGAAGTTGATATGCCAGGCTACCTGTTCCCCTCTCCAGGTGCCTGACACTTCCTCCCCCCCTAGTGTTGCTCCCCATCCCGTGGATGACGCGTCGGAGAACAACACTAGGTCGGGTTCTGAAGCTTGAGGGATATGCCCTCTGAGAGCTTTAAACGGATCGAGCCACCATCTTAGATGGCTCTTCACCTCTTCTGAGATGGTTAAGATCATATCGAAGTTGTCCTTCTCTGTCCAATTGTCCGACAGGAAGAACTGAAGAGGTCGGAGATGTAGCCTCCCCAGGGAAACAAACTTCTCCAGCGAGGAAATGGTCCCCAGCAGACTCATCCATTCCCTCACCGAGCATGAATCCTTCCCTAGAAAGGCTGACACTATCTCTATGCCTTGTTGCTGACGTTCCTGGGACGGAAAAGCCCGAAAAAGCCACTGAATCCATCTGAATCCCCAGATACGCGATGGACTGTGTTGGGGTCAGATGTGACTTTTCGAAGTTCACCAGAAGTCCCAGGACGCAGCTAAAGACAGAGTCGTTTTCAGGTCCTCCAGGCACCGGGTCTGCGAAGAAGCTCGTATGAGCCAGTCGTCCAGGTAGAGTGAGATCCTGATGTTGGAAAGATGGAGCCACCTCGCCACATTCTTCATTAAGATGGTGAACACAAATGGGGCCGTACTCAGACTGAAAGAAAGAGCCCTGAACTGAAACACCTTTCCTTTCAGGACGAACCGAAGGTACTTCATAGACTGGGGGTGTATCGGGACGTGAAAGTATGCGTCCTGAAGATCGAGTGATACCATCCAATCCCCGGTCTTAAGGCCCCCAGAACTGACTGAGGTGTCTCCATCTTGAACTTTTGCTTTTCTATAAAGAGGTTCAGACGACTTACGTCCAAGACTGGCCGTCCCCCCCCTCCCGAGTGTTTCGGAACAAGAAACAATCTGTTGTAAAATCCTGGCGTAGCCAGTTCTAAGACCTGTTCCACTGCTCGTTTCTCGAGCATCTGCTCGAGCAGATCGAAAAGAATCCTTTGTTTTTCTTGAGGATACGACGGGGACAAGTCCCTGGGAGTGGAAGTCAGAGGGGGGAGGCTTTACGAACGGAATCTTGTACCCCTTCTCTATGATATTGAGAGACCAGGTGTCTGCCTCTCTTTCTCTCCAGGCTCCTCCAAACAAATGAAGCCTGGCTCCTACCGGTGACTGAAGGCACGCATTCTCACTTCTTGCCCCTGGACTTAGCCGGGGCTCTACCTCTAGGAAGACCCCTTCCTCGGGGTAAAGATCTAGCTGAAGATCCTCCACGAAAGGGCTTCTGCTTCTTAAAAGACTGAACTCCTGAAGACGTGGAAGGGACAGCAGGACGTCTCGACGACTGTGTCAAAAGTCTTGAGTGGCTTTCTCCTGTAGACTTACTGCCAGATCCTTCACCAAAGCCTGGGGGAAGAGATGACTCGAGAACGGCGCATACAAAAAGTTCTGTCTTCTGTGCGGGAGAGACAGACTTAGCCGCAAAATTGCAATACAGCGATCTCTTCTTCAACACGCCTGCTGAAAAATGAGATGCTAACTCCTCGAGCCATCTGACGGCCTTGTCCATGCATGACAATACACTGGACAGCTCCCCAAGCTGATCGAATCTGGCTTACGAGACTGGTTGTCTAACCACTCCGAGACACCAGTCTAAGAAGTTAAAGACTTCTAAGGACCTAAACAGACCCTTCAACAGATGATCCATTTCTGACGTAGTCCACGACACCTTCGCTGAGGCTAACAGAGCTTTTCTTGAGGCATCTACAACGCTGGCGAAATCTCCCTGTGCTGACATCGGAACCTTCAAACCTAAACTCCTCACCGGTTTCATACCACATCCCTGCCTTACCGCTAAGTCTAGACGGAGGCAGGCAAAAGTGGTGCTTCCTTTAGCTTTCCTAGTCTCCATCCAGGTGTTAACTTTCCAGAAAGCCCTCTTGGTAGACAAAGACGTCTTCATCTTTACAAACCCTGGTGTCTTCTTAGCTTTCGACGACGAAAACTGCAATGGAGGAGAAGGAGGAGCAGAAGGAAGGAAGGTATCTCCAAAAGAATCACGGAGCAGCCGAGCCAAAACTTGATAGTCTGAAGAAGACGACGTCGAGGGTTGTTCTTCATCAACCTCCTCCGAAGAACAGCTCAATTCCCCTTCTTCCTTACCCGAGGTTAAACTCCGAAGAAAGAGCAGAAGACCTTTCACTCCAAGTCTCCTATCAGACCGATGACGAGAAGAAGAGGGTAACGTACCCTTAACAGAATCGTTAGGCGACACAGGATCAGCAATCACAACTTGAGTAGAACGCGAAGTAGAAGGAAGACGTGTAGCGTCATCTAAAGACTCGGGAACAACGTCCGATCGAGAGCGAACTTCCGTAATCGCGTCCAAGAAGCTCTTTCGACGATGTCTATTAGCGTCCATCGGAGCGTCTAACCTAGCGTCCCTCCGAGCGTCCAACGAAGCGTCCAAATCAGCGTCCAACTGAGCGTCCAACGAAGCGTCCAAAGAAGCGATAAGCGGAGCGTCTCTCCTAGCGTCCCTCGAAGCGTCTCTACGATCGTCCCGTGAAGAGACAGGAATTGACACTTGACGAGCGTCCCGATGAGCGTCAACACAAGCATGACGAAGCGGAGCAGGGCGTACCAAATTCCGTCCGTCAGAAACCAAAACATCTTCATCAGAAACGTCGATGTCGGAACGCCAAGCGTCCTCACGTCGAGAAGAGAGGGCAGAATGAAGAAACCTCTCTCTCTCCTGACGTTTACTTCCACCTCTAGACGAACGCTGGGGAGAACGAAGTCTAGAAGACGAAATACCAGGAAACGGGGACAAAAGACGAGCAGGCGGAGAAGACTGTCTTGATCTCTTGATTGGAAGTCTATCGTCCTTCTTACGACCAGAAACCGTTTCCTTCTGCTTAAGTAAAGCATCCAGTTGCCGCTGCATAGCAAGGATTATCTCCGTCTGCGAAGGTTCTTTACGAGGAGAAGAGCCATGCCTGTGAGAAGGTGAGGGGCGAGGGGACGCCATCTTCCTTCTCCCAGGAACAGCCTTGGCTCTAGAGCGACTGGAGCGCTCTAAGGCGTCATCATCAGAAGACGACCTAGCCTTCTTCTGGGGCAGAAAGGACACGCTTTCCGGAGAAGAATGCCAATCAGATAAAGCATGACGTGAAGCGTCCTGATCTTGAAACGTCCTCTTCAAAGGTCGCGAATCCGAACGAGGATTCCCAACCCCTTGCGCGGGGAGGACGCGTCGGAAGACGAGAAAATGATATTGTTAAGATACAATAAAGTTTGTTCATACTTACCTGGCAGATATATATATAGCTGTATTCTCTGAAGTCCGACAGAATTTCTAAAACTTACGACACACGTAGTGGGAGTTAGGGTGGTTAGTACCCATTCCCGCCGCTGGGAGGCGGGTATCAGGAACCATTCCCATTTTCTATCAGATTTCTATCTCCACTGTCTCCTGAGGGGAGGTGGGTGGGTACTAAAAATATATATATCTGCCAGGTAAGTATGAACAAACTTTATTGTATCTTAACAATATCATTTTGTTCATGAAACTTACCTGTCAGATATATATATAGCTGAATCCCACCTTTGGCGGTGGAGAGACAGAAAAAAGGATTTTAGAAAACATATAAATGTATATGATGACATCTTGGTTCCTTACCTGTTAGCATAGCTGACTTCGTGATTACTGTCACCCAAGCCTGCTTCTGCTTCACTAGAGTTACCAACAAGGTAGTGACCTATGTAGTTGGTGCGCTCTAGATGATCTGTCAACGGGGACGGGACACAATGTGACTAGACCATGACCATACTTCCGAGGGCAACGAGGCAAAAACCACCACCTAAGTTAGCCTAACAACAAACTCCCATATACCAAAGGCTAAAGGAAGGACGACCGTACTCGGCAAGCCGACCCTACAACCATAAACATACAATATTAAAAACTCACCTACCCTTTTCTATGGGAAAGGATGAGTGCTACCTCCTGCCCCCAAAATAGTGTCTGCGGCGACGTATGGTCCGAGAGAGTAACAGCTTTCATAGGTCGTTCTCACCTCCCAGTAGGTAGTGCGAGGCGAACACTGAGTTACTCCTCCAAAAAGTAGCACTTAAAATGTCTTTAAGAGCCATGTTTTTCTGAAAGGCTATTGAGGTCGAAATAGCCCTTACTTCGTGCGCGTTAACTTTAAGTATCTTCAAGTCACTGTCTTTGCAAGAAGCGTGCGCCTCTTTAATGGTGTTTCTTAAAAGAATGCCAGTGCATTCTTGGACATGGGCATGTTTGGTCTCTTGATCCGAACACCATAAGTTCTCTGCAGAACCTCGGCAATCCTTCGTTCTACGAATATACTCTCTAAGAGCCCTAACAGGACACAGGATCTTTCTGGCTCTGACCAATGATCTCTGCCATACCCTTGATCTCGAATGTTCTAGGCCACGGATTGGAAGGGTTTTCGTTTTTGGCCAGAAACGACATATTCAAAGAGCAGACTGCATTATGCCCTTTGAAACCGACGTGTTTGCTGATAGCCTGTATTTCGCTAAACTCTCTTCGCCGTCGCCAGAGCAGTTAGGAATACAGTTTTCTTTGTCAAATCTCGTAGAGACGAAGATGAAAGAGGTTCAAAACGATTTGACATTAAATATTTTAGGACCACATCCAGGTTCCACGAAGGTAGCTTCGGTAGTGGTACCTTGGTCGTCTCGAAAGATCTCAATAGATCATGGAGATCCTTATTGTTAGCTGAGGTCAAGACCTCTATGGCGAAAAAACAAAAAAAAACTACAGATAGAACGCTTCTGTAGCCTTTTAATAGTTGACACTGCCAACTTTAGATCTGTTTCAGATAAAGCAAGAAGTCGGCGATCTGGGATCACAGAGGTAGTGGTAGAGGAAACTCCTTTCTCTTACACCAACTTCTAAAGGCTGCCCACTTCGATTGGTAAACCGCGATTGATGATGGTCTCCTCGCGGGTGGCGATAGCTTTAGCCACTGATTTCGAAAAACCTCTCGCTCTGGCCAACCCTTTGGATAGTCTGAACGCAGTCAGACTCAGAGCGGAGAGGTTTTTGTGATACCTCTCGAAGTGGGGCTGTTGAGTAGATCTCTCCTTAACGGAAGAGATCTCGGATAATCCACTAGGTAGAACATCACCTCTGTGAACCAGATCGCTGCGGGCCAAAACAAAAAGGGGGGCGATTAAAGTCAACCTCATCCCCTCCGATGCTGCGAATTTCTCATCACCTCCCCCAGGATCTTGAAGGGGGGGAAACGACTAGAGATCCAGGACCGTCAAATCCCATAGAAGGGCGTCAAACTGCTACTGCTCCCGGATCGAGAACCGGGGAGCAATACAGAGGAAGTCTCGCCGTCCTTGATGTTGCGAAGATGTACCACTAAGGGCATCCCCAAAGACCCACCCCAGTTCCTGGCATACTTCTTGATTGAGAGTCCACTCTGTCGGCAATAAAACTGTCCTTGTCGACTGAGGAGATCTGCCCGGACGTTCTCGACTCCGGCAATGAATCTTGTCAATATTGTGACTTCTCTCTCCTTCGCCCAAAGCAGGATCTCTTTTGCTAGAGAAAACAGGGAGCGAGAGTGTGTTCCTCCTTGTTTTTCTTCAAGTATGCCAGGGCTGGTGTGTGCCGAGTTGATCTGAACACGACGAGGAGACTTTGTTCTGGAAGAACTGGAGCACTAATTGAACCGCTGCCAGCTCTTTGAAGTTGATATGCCAGGTTACCTGTTCCCCTCTCCAGGTACCTGACACTTCCTCCCCCCCTAGAGTTGCTCCCCACCCCGTGGATGACGCGTCGGAGAACAACACTAGGTCGGGGTTCTGAAGCTGAGGGATACGGCCCTCTGACAGCTTCCACGGATCGAGCCACCATCTTAGATGGTTCTTCACCTCTTCCGAGATGTTTAACTTCATGTCGAAGTTGTCCTTTTCTGTCCAGCTGTCCGACAGAAAGAACTGAAGAGGTCGGAGGTGTAGCCTCCCCAGGGGAAACAAACTTCTCCAGCGAGGAAATGGTCCCCAGCAGACTCATCCATTCCCTCACCGAGCATGAATCTTTCCCTAGAAAGGCTGACACTTTTTCTATGCCTTGTTGCTGACGTTCCTGGGACGGAAAGCCCGAAAAGCCACTGAATCCATCTGAATCCCCAGAAACACGATGGGACTGTGTTGGGGTCAGATGTGACTTCTCGAAGTTCACCAGAAGTCCCAGGGACGCAGCTAAAGACAGAGTCGTCTTCAAATCCTTCAGGCACCGGGTCTGCGAGGAGGCTCGTATGAGCCAGTCGTCTAGATAGAGCGAGATTCTGATGTTGGAAAGATGGAGCCACCTCGCCACGTTCTTCATTAAGATGGTGAAGATAAAAGGGGCCGTACTCAGTCCGAAACAAAGAGCCCTGAATTGAAAGACCTTCCCTTTCAATACGAACGAAGGTACTTCATCGATTGGGGATGTATCGGGACGTGAAAGTAGGCGTCCTGGAGGTCGAGTGATACCATCCAATCTCCAGGTCTTAAGGCCCCAGAACTGACTGAGGTGTCTCCATCTTGAACCTCTGCTTCTCTATAAAGAGGTTTAGACGACTTACATCCAAGACGGGCCGCCACCCTCCGATTGTTTCGGTACAAGAAACAATCTGTTGTAAAATCCTGGCGTTGCCAGGTCTAAACCTGTTCCACTGCTCTTTTCTCGAGCATCTGCTCGAGCAGGTCGAAAAGAATCTTTCGCTTTGTTAGCGGATACGATGGGGACAAGTCCCTGGGAGTGGAAGTCAACGGGGGCGGCTTTATGAAAGGGATCTTGTAACCCTTCTCTATGACGTCGAGAGACCAGGTGTCTGCCTCTCTTACTCTCCAGGCTTCTGCAAACAACTGCAGCCTGGCTCCTACCGGTGACTGAAGGCACGATCTCTCACTTCTTACCCCTAGACTTGGAAGGGGCTCTACCTCTAGGAAGGCTTCTTCCTCGAGGAGACGATCTAGCGGAAGTCCCTCCACGAAAGGGCTTCTGCTTTCTAAACTGTTGCGTTCCTGACGACGTTGAAGGGCCAGCGGACGTCTCGAAGACTGAGCCAACAGGTCTTGTGTGGCTTTCTCCTGCAGACTCACCTGCCAGATCCTTCACCATAGCTTGGTTGGGGGGAAGAGATGACTCGAGAAGGGAGCATACAAAAGTTTCTGTCCTCTGAGCGGGAGAGACAGACTTAGCCGCGAAGTTGCAATAAAGCGACCTTTTCTTAAGAACCCCTGCTGAAAAATGAGAGGCTAACTCCTCTGAGCCATCCCTGACTGCCTTGTCCATGCATGACAATACACTGGACAGCTCCCCCAAGCTGATCGAGTCTGGCTTACGAGATTGGTTGTCTAAGGCTCCAAGACACCAGTCTAAAAAGTTGAAAACTTCTAAGGACCTAAATAGTCCCTTCAAAAGATGGTCCAGTTCGGAAGTCGTCCAAGAAACTTTAGCCGAAGCTAAAAGGGCCCTCCTTGAGGCATCCACCACGCTGGCGAAATCACCTTGAGCCGACGTAGGAACCTTCAATCCTAATTCCTCGCCTGTCTCATACCACATCCCTGCCTTACCGCTAAGTCTAGACGGAGGCAGGGCGAAAGTAGTTCTTCCTTTGCTTTCTAGACTCCATCCAGGCGTTTACCTTCCGGAAAGCTCTTTTCGTAGATAACGACGTCTTCATCTTCACGAAACCTGGAGACTTACTGTCTTCGACGACGAAAACTGAGAAGGAGGAGAAGGAGGAGCAGCTGGCTGAAAAGTATCGCCAAACGAATCACGAAGTAGTCGTGCCAAAACTTGATAATCTGACGAGGCAGACGTAGCAGGTTGATCATCATCAACATCCTCCGAAGAACCGCTAAGTTCTCCTTCTTCCCTACCCGAGTGCAAGTCCGAAGGAAGAGGCAGAAGTCCTTTAGCGCCAAGTCTATATCTGAACGATGAAAAGAAGACGATGGGTAACGGATCCTAAAACAAGTAACAGGATCAGGAGTCACTTTTAGAGGCGAAACGTGCCAAAGTCTCGGGAACCACATCCGAGTGACAGCGAACTTCCACCCATTCGCGTCCACCAGAGGTCTTACTAGAACGTCTTACGAGCGTCCATCTGAGCGTCCAATGTAGCGTTCTCTCGAGCGTCCAAATCAGCGTCCAACCGAGCGTCCAGCGAAGCGTCCAACGGAGCGTCCATCAAAGAGACTCTTCTACCGTCCCGCGAAGCGTCCTTACGAACGTCCAGCGAAGAAACTTGATCCACTGCCCGACTAACATAACGTTGAGCGTCAACACTGTCATGTCGAAGAGGGGCAGAACGCAAAGAAGTCCGTTCGACAGTTACCAAATCGTCGTCAGCAGAAGCGTCGAAGTCGGAACGCCGAGCGTCCTCTCTACGGGAAGAGAGAGGAGCATGCAGAGAACTCTCTCTAACCTGGCGTCTAACGTCACCTCTAGATGAACCCTGGGGAGCAAAACGACGTCTAGAGGGCGAAAAATCAGAAGACGGGGACGAAAAAGGAGCCATTGGAGAAGACTGCTTAGATCTCTTGATAGGCAGTCTATCGTCTTTCCTTCGACGCGGGACCGTCTCCTTCTGTTTCAGTAAAGCGTCCAGTTGCCGCTGCATCGCAATGATGATCTCCGTCTGAGATGTCTCCTTACGCGGAGACGAGCTGCGCTTGCGAGAAGGAGAGGGGCGAGGGGACGCCTTCTTTCCTTCTCCCAGGAACAGCCTTGGCTCTAGAGCGACTACTGGGGCGCTCGAGGGCGTCATCGTCGGATAACGTCCTATATTCTTTGGGGCGGAAAAGCTAACGCTTTCCGGAGAAGAATGCCACTCAGACATAGCATGACAGTGAAGCGTCCAGCTCTTGAAGAGTCCTCTTCAGAGGTCGCGAATCCGATCGAGATTCCCACCCCTTGCGCGGAGGAGGCGCGTCGGAAGACGAGAAAAAGAAACAATCCTTAAGGATACGTGCTCGAGCACGCTCCTTAGCAGCCTGGGAAGCGTCCACAGGAACTGCTGAGGGACGCCAGATCGGTGGGGGTTCCCCGTAACCCTCCTTCGGCCTTCGACATGCCTCTCCCTGAGTCCTGGGAGTCGGCAGAGGTCCCAGCCTAGAGGCGCTATAGGGCCGATCTGACGCCCCTCCACTTCACTAGGGGCACTATCACTGCACTTATTTTGCCTGTTTTCAAGGGCAAGCACTTTAGATTCAGCGTCTTCAAAAGAATCTAGAATAAGCGAAAGGGCATTACCCTCCGCAGACACCACTTGAGGGTCCCGAAGGCAACACTACAGGGTTAGGAGACACAAAATCTAAAGGAGGGTTAGAAGGGGATACATTAATACCCTGTCTGCTACCCGACTTACTCCTGGAGGAAGACCTCCTAATCCTATCACGTTCTAACTTCTTAACGTAGGATTCATACGTCTTCTTCCATTGCAAAGCATCTAAGCTTTCACACTCATTACAGCAGCAAATCAAATCTACACTCTTGCCCCCTACACCCTTTACACAATGTGTGAGGATCAAACCAAGGCTTTTGGAAGCCTAACCTTGCAATCCACTTTCGAGCACACCCTGGCGCTAGCAGAACTACATCCAGACATTTTAAGGGGAAAAATCTAAGCCAAAATCAAAAAACAGTCCAATCATGTATGCCAAGCTATCGATCCAATCAAAAAACCAAAAAGTCAAGAGGATACTCAAGCAATATGACAGTTTTTCCAAAATCCTGAGGCGGAGGTGTGTAAACAGGTGTTTACGACACCGGCGACAGAAGAAATCTGATAGAAAATGGAAAAGGGAATGGTTCCTGATACCCGCCTCCCAGCGGCTGGGAATGGGGTACTAACCACCCTAACTCCCACTACGTGTGTCGTAAGTTTTAGAAATCTGTCGGACTTCAGAGAATACAGCTATATATATATCTGACAGGTAAGTTTCATGAACAAACAATCCTTTAGGATACGTGCTCGAGCACGCTCCTTAGCAGCCTGGGAAGCGTCAACAGGTACTGCTGAAGGGACGTCAAGTCGGTGGGGGATCCCCGTAACCCTCCTTCGGCCTTCGACATGCCCCTCCCTGAGTCCTGGGAGTCGGCAGAGGTCCCAGCCTAGAGGCGCTATAGGGCCGATCTGACGCCCCTTCCACTTCACTAGGGGCACTATCACTACACTTAGCACTTTCCCTGTTTTCAAGGGCAAGAACCTTAGATTCCAGATTTTTCAAAGAATCTAAAATAAGCGAAATGGGCATTACCACCCTCCGCAGACACCACTTGAGGGCCCGAAGGCAACACTACGGGGTTAGGAGTCACAATATCTAAAGAAGGGTTAGAAGGGGTTACATTAATACCTGTCTGCTACCCGATTTACTCCTGGAGGAAGACCTCCTGATCCTATCACGCTCTAATTTATTTACATAGGATTGCATAAGTCTTACCATTGTGCAATCATTCAAACCTTTCACACTCCGTGCAGCGAAAATCATACCTACACACTTGCCCCCTACAACCTTTACACACTGTGTGAGGATCAACAAAGCTTTTGGTAACCTCACCTTGCATTCGTCTTTCATACACACTCTGGCACTAGCCGAACTAGAACCTGACATATTTAAGGAAAAAACCAAGCCAAATTCAAAAACAATCCAAAGTCATGTATGCCAAGCTATCGATCCAATAACAAATAACCAAAAAGTCAAGAGGATACTCAAGCAAAGAAAGTTTTCCAAAATCCTGAGGTGGAGGTGCTGTAAACAGATGTTTACAACACTGGCGACAGAAGAAATCTGATAGAAAATGGGAATGGTTCCTGATACCCGCCTCCCAGCGGCGGGAATGGGTACTAACCACCCTACTCCCACTACGTGTCGTAAGTTTTTAGAAATTCTGTCGGACTTCAGAGAATACAGCTATATATATATCTGACAGGTAAGTTTCATGAACAAAATGCAAAATAATCAATATTTGAGGAATTGGGCGGGAGAGATGCCAACACTTTTATACCCCATAGTAAATTCAGTTGCTTATATTACTGAAAGTATGAAACTTTTTATTCCTGGGGTCATGGTTTGAACTGAATTCTTTTTTACCTTGTAATTGGTGATTTTTATCCTTACTGCCATCACAACTGAAACTCCACAGTGCTTATTTGATTGTTATTATACACATTTTGGTCTCAATTCACTCCACATTGCACTTTAAACAAGTTGCTGTTCCTGGTTCCTAAGCGCGCGCCCCACAAACACAGTTACGAACAGCAGACGACGAAACTGCAAAGTTTTATTCCCTAAATTGTTTACTTTACTCATTATTTAGTTCAACTTTACTTTGTTATATAAAAATTTTAATTTAATTCATGTATATTATCCCTTTTTTGCAACCAAATTACCCCGAAAAATTACAGATATTTCTAAAGTAGATACAATCCAATGTTTCTAACCTTTTCGTACATCTGGCTGCCGAAAACCATGGAGGAATGACTACGGATAAGTGGATTATATATATATTTTTTTTTGCTTTTTTGTTTTTGCTAGCACTTTTCATTGATTTAAGTCTAAATTAGTATTTTGAATTTCTTTAATAACTGTATGCCAGAAATAAATGTAACCTTTAATGTTTTTTGCATGCTAAGAATGGTAAAATCATAGTTCGCCACATTAGTGGAGGGTTCACCCACATACGCCGATTCAGTTAGCCTTATAAACTGTTTTCCATGAATTCTAGTTGTCATAGTAATGCAATAATGATAAAATTGCTTTAATATTTATGTATATATACTGCCAATACATAGCCTAATTTCACCAATTTCAACGTTTTGTGTGTAGTCTTATACCCAGTTTGGAGGGTCAACACATACCGAATGGCAACAGAGAGAGAAAGAGAGAGAGAAAGAGAAAGGAAGGCGAAGGAAGAAGGACAGGGGTGGCGGTGGAGGGGGGGGGGGGGGGGGCGGGGGGGGGGGGGGGGGGGGGGTTGGTGGAGCTTTATACCACTGTTCGTATCCATTTCTGGATAATGGAGTGTTTTTGTCTCTTGGTACAAGGGCAAGTGTCGTTATTCTTTACGATTAGTGATTCACGATACTTTTATAAATTACGGCATAGGGTGTAATGCACTATAGTAAAATCTCGTTCTGATACAAGTGTTCGTTACAGAAATAGGTATTGCCCAAAAACGTGCTTGCACTGTCGCTGAAACCCATAGTAGGTATGCTGCTTAGTTGTCAATCAAGTTTTTTGTAATAAAGTATTTTTTACAAGCTAGCTATTGAATAAATTTGTATTTTTCTCAATCAAAACATATGCCCCTCAATGCTAACTTTTCTCTTTTAACGACTTTCTGGTCATTGCAAATTCGGCCCCATAATTTCTTATAGTGCGAAAACAGAGGCCCAGGGACCGAAAACGATTGCGTCACACTACGGCGATAATCTGGCAGTAAAACATCTTCATATATCCAAAAAGTAAATAATAAAGATATACATGCGCACTACGATTATAACAATTACATGAATAGCTGATAATCTGCATGAATAATTGGTAAACTGTTATGCAAGAAAGTTGAGTAAAGCAATTATTTACAATAGGTACGAAAGCCAAGATGTCGTGACGTCATAATACAGGACTTAAACAAACGTTCTAATTCCAAAAAATAATTGCTTAAATTTGAGTCAAAATCGCGTTACTTTTTCAATAACGAATATTTTCAAATTAATCATCATAAATATGTAAAATATTGATGTTTTACTATTTATTTAAAAAATTATCCAAGTGCACGCTTCGTCGTCTTCTTCTACCAGAACAGTTGTTTACTAACAAACAAGCCGGTTAGGGACCGTGTTCAGATTGTTGTGATGAAAGTGCCCCAGCGTCTGTAGGGTAGAATATCACAGCAGGCCAAGCAGGCCACCTACAATCAACGCTAGCCACCCTCCGAAAAAGTACATTATAAAAAAGCGTCCTGACACCGGAGATGGGCATCAGTCGCGACTTCTTGTTGGTGAAAAACGGAGCTAAAGACCTCTACTCTCCTTTCGAAGTATGTATTTTCTTCAAAGTTAGAAATTAAGGCCAAATTTTAAGATTTAAACAGAGGGTACTGAAAATGGCGCCCACGGCAGTGGAAAATCTCACCAAAACGCCTTTAGAAATTTTTACTTACAACTAAAAATGTTTCGAAGATTGACGCCATCTCGATGTTTACGGAGTCGCTTGTGTCAACAAACTTTCCATTTCCTGTGATAAATCCGCACACACTTGTACCCACAGACGCTGGAGCACTTTTATCACAACAATCGAAACACGATTTCTCACCAACAAACAAGCCAGGAGTAAACAGCTGTTTTGGTAGAAGATGACGAGAAGCGTGCTCTTAGCTATTTTAAATATAGTAAAACATCAATATTTTACATATTTATGATGATTAATTTGAAAATATTCGTTATTGAAAAGTAACTCGACTGACTCAAATTTAAGTAATTATTTTTCTGAATTAGAACGTTCTTTTAAGTTCTGTATTATGACGTCACGACATCTTGACTTTCGTACCTATTGTAAATAATTGCTATACTCAACTGTCATTGCAGAACAGTTTACCAGTTATTCATGCAGATTGTTATCAGCTATACATGTAATTGCTATAATCGTAATGCGCATATATATCTTTTATTATTTACTTTTTGGATATATGAAGATGTTTTACTGCTGGATTATCGCCGTAGTGTGACGCAATCGTTTTCAGTCCATGGGCCTCTGTCTGTTTTCGCACCATAAGAAATTATGGGGCCGAATTTGCAATAACCAGAAAGTCGTTAAAAGAGGAAAGTTAGCATTGAGGGGCATATGTTTGACTGAGAAAAATAAAAATACAAATTTATTCAATAGCTAGTTTGTAAAAAATACTTGGTTATAAAAACTGATTGACAACTAAGCAGCATGTCTACTATGGGTTTCAGAGACAGTGCAAGCACGTTTTTGGGCAATACCTATTTCTGTAACGAACACTCGTAACAGAACGAGATTTTGCTATAAGTGCATTACACCCAGTGCCGTAATTTATAAGGGTATCGTGAATCACTATCGTAAAGAATAACGACACTTGTCCTTGTACCAAGAGACAAAAACTCCATTATGCAGAAATGGATACGAACACGCCTATAAAGCTCCACCTACCTCTCCCCCCCCCCCCCCTCCACCGCCATCCCTTTTCTTCTTCGTTCCTCCGCCTTCCTTTCTCTCTCTCTCTCTCTCTCTCTCTCTCTCTCTCTCTCTCTCTCTCTCTCTCTGTTGCCATTCGGTATGTGTTGACCCTCCAAACTGTGTATAAGACTACACACAAAACGTTGAAATTGGTGAAATTAGGCTATGTATTGGAAGTATATATACATAAATATTAAAGCAATTTTATCATTAGTTGCATTACACTATGACAACTAGAATTCATGGAAACAGTTTATAATAATGGAACGGCGTATGTGTGAAGCCTCCACTAATGTGGCAACGATGATTTTTGCCATTCTTAGCATGCAAACATTAAAGGTTACATTTATTTCTGGCATACGATTATTAAAGAAATTCAAAATACTAATAAAGACTGAAATCAATGAAAAGTGCTAGCAAAAACAAAAAAGCAAAAAAAAAAAAACGTAGTCGTTCTTTCTATGCACTTTCCGTATTCGTTCCTCTATGGTTTTCGGCAGCCAGATGTACGAAAACGTTAGAAACATTTGATTTTATCTACTTTAGAAATATCTGTAATTTTTCGGGGTAATTTGGTTGCAAAAAAACAAAAAGGGATATATACATGAATTAAATCAAAATTTTTAAATAACAAAGTAAATTTAAACTAAATAACGAGTAAAGTAAACAGTTTAGGGAATAAAACTTTGCAGTTTCGTCGTCTGTCATCGTCTGCTGTTCGTAATTGTGTTTATGGCGCGCGCGCTTAGAAACCAGAAACAGCAACGGGTTTAAAGTGCAATGTGGAGTGAACTGAGACCAAAATGTGTATAATAACAATCAAATAAGCACTGTGGAGTTTCAGTTGTGATGGCAGTAAGATGCGAAAACCGCCGATTACAATGTAAGAATGAATTCAGTTCAAACCAGAACCCCGGGAATAACAAGTTTCATACTTTCATTAATATAGGCAACAAAATGTTGTTTTATTGTGCTGATTACAACTGCAATCTTGAGTAAGATCAATAAACGTTACATACATACGCTAACATTGTTCAAATGAGTGCTGGGAAGGCTGGGGAAAGATGGTGGCCGTCACTGATGAGAACCGTCCATGCAAAACGTAGCCGCCATATTGGATTTCAAAACTGCCTTGAAAACATATTTTACGAAGAGCTCACATGCTCATTTTAGTTCGTATGGGGCTTTCATAGATCACAATATGTTGACGAAACTTCAGTCTTTTAAATGGTATGCTTAGAGTTGCAATTGTATTCATGTTTCACCAATTAAATATCGAGTGAATAAGACCCGTCCACCGTGATGAGGGTTGGCCTGTCGTGATATTCTACCCTAGGTACAAGTGGTGTGCGGATTTATCACAGGAAATGGGAAGTTTATTGACACAAGCGACTCCGTAAACATCGAGATGGCGTCAATCTTCTAAATATTTTGAGTTGTAAGTAAAAATGTTGAACGCGTTTTGGTGAGATTTGGACTGCCTTGTACCACCATTTCACTACCCTCTATTTAAATCTTAAAATTTGGCCTTAATTTCTAACTTTGGAGAAAATACTTACTACGAAAGGACAGTAGAGGTCTTTAGCTCCGTTTCTCACCAACAACAAGTCGCGACTGATGCCCATCTCCGATGTCAGGACGCGTTATAATGTACTTTTTTTGGGGTTGTACACGTTGATCGTACATGGTCCACCCCTGTCCCATGCGGTTTTTTACCATATTCTTGTTTCACCATTGAAATATCGAGGGAATAAGACCTGTCCACCGTGATAAGGTTGGTAGTCGCTGGTTGTTTCCCCCAAGTTGGTTTTGTCACTTGCTAACGAAACGAACAACAGAATCATTGATCAGGAAAATGCTAGCCTATCTTTACCTAGCTACCTAGAAGTCCAAAGTGCATAGACAAAAAGCATACGTAGGATAGCAATAGGGAAAAAAAAAAATGGGGGGGATCATACCTAGCTACTACTAGGCTAGGTAGCTAGGTACTAGCTACCTAGGTAGGTAGGTAGTACCTAGTAGGTACCTAGCCTTAAGTACAATTTTACGGACTCTGCCCAGCTTACTAAGCACTAGCTAGATAGCTTACCTTTTTTCACCTTTGAGCTTGAGCTTCCCAATTTTCACTTTACTATATTCAGACGACATATTTTTATAGGTGAACTAACTATCGTACACTTAATAAATTTAGTGATATGAACTGGATACACGATTGTAACAAACAGACGACCTTCTTCTTTCTATTGTTGTATGTTATCTTAGGGCTGCGGGCATCATGCCTCTCAAGTTTTCAGCAGTCCAAGAGGAAGTTTAATTTTGATGTATTCATTCAATGCACAAAATTAAATGGGGAAAGCCAGACAATATGTTACAATGATGATTAATGGAAGTAATTAAGATAAAGAACCCCAATTTGAATGTTTAACCGGGAAGTATGTGAAAATGTGTGATAAACAGTTAAAAATAGAACGGATTATTTTAGTTCATGTTATATGGCAATTCTCTTTTTTTTAGCCCTGGTAAAGAACAAAGCACAAGTTTAGTTTCCGCCCAATATTTATGTTCAGGAGAATTTGCACTCACTGTTAATGTTTTTTATACATGACTTAGCCTACTAGTCCATGGACCATTA
>NC_061094.1:34469569-34487715 GCF_015104395.2 Macrobrachium nipponense
TTCCTTCTGAAGGAGGAGTATCTAGGGATCTATTCTTGTTGGAGGGACTGGACGGTCCTACTCCGCAAGACGCGGTTACTCCCGAGATACAGAGGAATTTGCAGAAGTCATTAAGCTGATTCGTCAGCATAATGACCCTGCGAAGGATTGCCGCTCCCACCAGCAGAGCCACGTCTCTGCTCGAGTCGTTTTGGGGCCCGAGAGGGAACCCAAACCGACGGTGGGTCTGCCGCGATCGGAGCTTGCCGATTCTGTCTCGAACCAGTGTCTCTCGTCTCCGGACAAGAAGGCTCTCTCAGTTCTGGCCGGTCGATCAAGCTACTTCCACCTCCTCTACTGCGACAGCGGCGTTTTTTTTTTTCTACGTGTCTTCGGACACCGTATTTAAATACTCCTTCGGTCCTCCTGAGAGGTTTCGACCTCGACGAGGACTGGAATGAGTCGAGGACGGTTCGGCTCTCTCCTGTCAGGTGTCGATCAGCCCCACCCAGACGACGTTCACAGTGGCGGCAGACCCTTACCTACAGTGAGAGTTCGTAACCCTCCGCGGGAAAACGTTTTGTTTTCTCCTGACGATACGTTTTCCCAGACTCTGAGAGGCCATCGCCGCAAGGCGATGGCTGCTCCTACTCTCTCCAACTGCTAGTTCCACTGGGAAGGCGAGCGAGTATCCATTCCTTCCCCATTCCCTCTCTCCTTACGGCTACGAGGGAAAGGGGAAGGATCCTACAGAGATTTCTTTGTAGGATCCCACGTTCGGGACTGCGCTACCGGGGGGACCTTCGGGTCCTACCTGACGTAAGCCCCGGTCGTTGAGGAGGAATCCTGCTCCATTCTCGATTTCTACGGGAATCGAGAGGACCACCAGCCGATATCGTTTGACGAATTCGGTGGGGGTTTCGCAGACTGCTTAGAATTCTACGGAATTTCTAGCGCATTCAGAGTGTTCGAGTTTTTACGATCTTCAAACACTTACGCGAGACCACGGTCCAAAGTGAGCGAGACGAGAATCCCCGATATGTTACACGATAATCGGGAATCTCGCCTATGCTCGAATTCCTGGAATTTCTAGCATGGTGAAGAAGACTGCTGCTGAAAGAAACTATCTCACAGTAGGCGACCAACCTGGAATAGAGGAGATCGGACGGAATATCCAGTTTGGCTTGAACTATCGTCTTAGTATTCTGTTCACCATTGAAGCTTTCCTTCGAGGAAGACTTCTCCTTCACTCTCTTTAATTAGAGAACGAAGGTGGTCGATCTCCATCCTTATTTTGTTTTCTTGAAGGAAGAATTTAGGATGGAGATCGTTGTTCAGAATCCTACAAATATACTAACGTATATTAACCTCGCGACATGATTCTGCTAAGCAGTTGAATTGTCCGAGGGGTAGGCGCATATCCTAGTTTCTACGGATTGCGACTTAGACGAGAAGTATTCTAATTGAACTGCAACTCGGGGTGCCTAGGGGTTGCCTGCAAACCTCCCAGGAGTTTTCAGTTTCAATTTTATATACTTATGGTTTTGTCACGAACAACACCATTTCAACTTTTATATTTACCGAAATTCGTTTCGCCTAAATATAATTGCCCGAGCATATCTTTTATGCTCGGTAGTTCTAGCCGAACGCATTCCTTCGTGGAATAATGGATTACCTGGCAACTCAGGATGACGAGTCAGCAGGCTCAACCACTGCGTATTGAACTGCCTCATAGCAGCTCAGTATCAGCTGGGCCTCCGAGATTCACGGTCCATAGTATGTCTCTCTCCCCTGCTTGATTGACTACCGAACCGTATCTCTGCCTAACAATCATGGACCTTAGGTCTCTGATTAACGGGGATTCTCGCAATAATGAAGGACATCTACTGCGGTGACGCTAGATTCCATCGCCTTCGACATTGCGAGAATTTTCAACAGAGATCTCTTGGGACTCTTTCATCTTTCTGTTTACCGCACGGTAACAGAAGTCTGTACAAGTCACCCGCTGCATCGCACTGCGATAATGCGAATGATTTTGCAGACATCTGAGTTTGTCTTCAAAATATCTCGTATTCGTAGGTGTACAATTGTTCATTGTTTCAACCCGAATTACGAGATGTGTCAAGACATCGCCTACTCGCCGACCTGACAGCTCTACCTCCAAATGTTCAGCCCATGAGAAGCAGTTTCTTCAGGCGGCTTTCACCTGTGTTTCATTACCGAAGAACGCCCCGCTTTCATTGCAACTACGACTTCTCACCCGGACAGCAATGAAATAGCGGTTAGCGTTTTCAGTCATTTGTAAGCACAGGTTATGAATCTTGAGATCCTTCTCTCGATTCATATGTGAAGACGTAGGTTGCATTCAATATCTACCTTTCGTCTTCAACGGTACATGTGTTGTTTCTCCTTAGCTGAGATTCAACAAACATGAGATGTTTTACCTTCAGGGACCTCGGTCTCTAGAAGGCAATTGACTTTCGCCTGTTTGGGTACATTGGCCTTAAGAGAATCATCACCTCGCTGTCCGGCATTGGTGACAAACAAATACATCATTTGTTTGGTCTCTCGGCATAACCCTTTAAAGGCGAAGGTCACGTGACTTACTCGGATGCTTTGACAACTTGCCTCCTACCGAACGCAGTCAGTCGGCAGCTGTCGGAGCGCCCGAGTCAGTTACGAATTACGCTGTTGACTTAGTTTCGGTTGTTACACAGCACCATTACTTCGTTTTAATAGCTTGTCACAGTACCCATACCATTGACACCCACCATGGAGTGTCGGTGTCCTATCCACTACCGAGCAACTTCGCTGCATGGGGATAGGAGGATGCGAGAGACTTCGTTGCTAACGGACAGACCAGTATGGGTACTGGACATCACCGAAGTAGAGAGAGGGATAGGTCATGCGACTATTTCCTTCTTTTCCTCTGAGGAACTGCATGACTCTCCTGCGAAGTCAGGCACCCAGGGGATGGGGATCCGTGACGCTCGATTTCGTACCGAACTTCGTAGCGAAGACTCAGAACCCTTCGGTCCCTGACGATTGGTTCGAGTCGTTCACAATCCCCTCCCTAATGGACTTCACCGCCTTCGATGCGAAGGAGATGCTGCCTTGTCCACAAGAACTTCTCCTTGGCGCAGGTACTGAAGGCAGGGGTCTGGTCCAACCAGACCACATGCCCTTCCTTCTACCTTCGGGATATTGCCCACAGGTCCTTGATCCTTTTTCCTTGGGACCCGTGGTGGCTGCTCAACACGTTGTGTAGCGAACCCAGACCCTCGCAGGCTGAACAGCATCGAGTCCTGGTGTGACCGTAAGAATGGGATGGTGAATGAGAGTGTGACCTGGCTCCTCTTCCATCTTTTCTTCCCCTCTACCTGTGGTTAGAGGGACACGGTCGTCACCCTGCTGGATAAGGACAAGATGCAGGTGAGCTACTCAACAGAGCCCCATCCTATCCCTTTCACTAGGGATAGGAGCGTATATCCACCACTTCCTCCACAAGGGGAGGAAGTGGATGCCAGCTTGAGACAACCCCTACTTTATGTGTCCTCTTGCAAACAGGAACAAGTTCTTGCTTGCTGGTACGAAGAGATACGCTTGCCTCTCTCTTAGTACTCGGCCCAGAGGTCTGACCATTGTTCCTGCGGTGCACACCCCGATCAATCGGACAGAGGCTTGGATCCCTCCCTCGCTCTTACGACCAGGGAGGCATTCCAGGGATGGACGAACACCAGTCTGTTCATCAAAAAGACTCAGATTCCTCCCACCAAGAAGTGAGTCTTCCTATTGTTAAAGGACCGAGGGTTTGTATTACGTATCGGAACAATGACAATTTGTCGAAAATTGCATTTTTCCTAACTACAAACCTGAGGTCCTTTAACATAAAAGTCCCTCCTCATGCCACCCCTCACTCTGCGTATTTTGCATGGGCCAAAGCAAAGTGATTTGTTTACCTCCCAGTCGCGCGGCGCGCGACGATCGGACAAGCAGTTAACTACCGTTCTCCCCTTGTTCGAAGCTTACGACCGTTCCAGCTGCCGCTAGCTACTTCCTATTGTTAAAGGACCTCAGGTTTGTATAGTTAGGAAAAATGCAATTTTCGACAAATTGTCATTTTGTTTTCTTGAAGGAAAGAATTTAGGATGGAGATCGTTGTTCAGAATCCTACAAATATACTACGTATATTAACCTCGCGACATGATTCTACTAAGCAGTTGAATTGTCCGAGGGGTAGGCGCATATCCTAGTTAATCTACGGATTGCGACTTATAAGAGAAGTATTCTAATTGAACTGCAACTCGGGGTTGCCTGCAACCTCCCAGGAGTTTTCAGTTTCAATTTTAATATACTTATGGTTTTGTCACGAACACCATTTCAACTTTTATATACTTATGGTTTTGTCACGACAACACCATTTCAACTTTTTATATTTACCGAAATTCGTTTCGCCTAAATATAATTGCTCGAGCATATATTTTATGCTCGGTAGTTCTAGCCGAACGCATTCCTTCGTGGAATAATGGATTACCTGGCAACTCAGGATGACGAGTCAGAGAGAGCTCAGGCTCAACTACTGCGTATTGAACTGCCTGATAGCAGCTCAGTATCAGCTTGGGCCTCCGATATGCACGGTCATGTATGTCTCTCTCTCCCCTGCTTTGATTGACTACCGAACCGTATCTCTGCCCAACAATCATGGACTTAGGTCTCTGATTAACGGGGATTCTCGCAATAATGAAGGACCATCTACTGCTGTGACGCTAGATTCCATCGCCTTCGACATTGTGAGAATTTTCAACAGAGATATCTCTTGGACTCTTTCATCTTTCTGTTTACCGCACGGTAACAGAAGTCTGTACAAGTCTCCCGCTGCATCGCACTGCGATAATGCGAATGATTTTGCAGACATCTGAGTTTGTCTTCAAAATATCTCGTATTCGTAGGTGTACAATTGTTCATGTTCAACCCGAATTACGAGATGTGTCAGAAGACATCGCCTACTCTCCGACCTGACAGCTCTACTTCAAATGTTCAGCCCATGAGAAGCAGTTCTTCAGGCGGCTTTCCCCTGTGTTTTCATTACTGAAGAAACGCCCCGATTTCATTGCAACTACGACTCATCACCGGACAGCAATGAAATAGCGGTTAGCGTTTTCAGTCATTTGTAAGCACAGGTTATGAATCTTGAGAATCCTTCTCTCGATTCATCTGTGAAGACGTAGGTTGCATTCAATATCTACCTTCGTCTTCAACGGTACATAGTGTTGTTTCTCCTTAGCTGAGATTCAACAACCATGAGATGTTTTTACCTTCAGGGACCTCGGTCTCTAGAAGGCAATTGACTTTCGCCTGTTGGGCACATGCCTTAAGAGAATCATCACCTCGCTGTCCGGCATTGGTGACAAACAAATACATTATTTGTTTGGTCTCTCGGCATAACCCTTTAAAGGCGAAGGTCACGTGACTTACTCGGATGCTTTGACAACTTGCCTCCTACCGAACGCATGTCAGTCGGCAGCTGTCAGAGCGCCCGAGTCAGTTACGAACTACGCTGTTGACTTAGTTCGGTTGTTACAGAGCAATCATTACTTCGTTTTAATAGCTTGTCACAGTACCCATACCATTGCACCCACCATGGAGTGTCGGTGTCCTATCCACTACCGAGAACTTCGCTGCATGATGTATAGGAGGATGCGAGAGACTTCGTGGCAAACGGACAGACCAGTATGGGTACTGGACATCACCGAAGTAGAGAAGAGGGATAGGTCATGCGACTATTTCCTTCTTTTCCTCTGAGGAACTGCATGACTTCTCCTGCGAAGTCAGGCATCCAGGGGATGGGGATCCGTGACGCTCGATTTCGTACCGAACTTCGTAGCGGAGACTCAGAACCCTTCGGCTCCCTGACGATTGGTTCGAGTCGTTCACAATCCCCTCCCTAATGGACTTCACCGCCTTCGATGCGAAGGAGATGCTGCCTTGTCCGCAAGAACTTCTCCGTGGCGCAGGTACTGAAGGCAGGGGTCTGGTCCAACCAGACCACATGCCCTTCCTTCTACCTTCGGGATGTTGCCCACAGGTCCTTGGATCTTTGTCCTTTTGGGACCCGTGGTGGCTGCTCAACACGTTGTGTAGCGAACCCCAGACCCTCGCAGGCTGAACAGCATCGAGTCCTGGTGTGACCGTAAGAATGGATGAGTGAATGAGAGAGTGACTGGCTCCTCTTCCCATCTTTTTCTTCCCCTCTACCTGTGGTTAGAGGGACACGGTCGTCACCCTGCTGGATAAGGACAAGATGCAGGTGAGCTACTCAACAGAGCCCCATCCTATCCCTTTCACTAGGGATAGGAGCGTATATCCACCACTTCCTCCAACAAGGGGGAGGAAGTCATCCTCCAACAAGGGGGAGGAAGTGGATGCCAGCTTGAGACAACCCATACTTTATGTTGCCTCTTGCAAAACAGGAACAAGTTCTTGCTTGCTGGTACGAAGAGATACGCTTGCCTCTCTCTTAGTACTCGAGGCCCAGAGGTCTCGACCATTGATCCTGCGGTGCACCACCCCGATCAATCGGACAGAGGCTTGGATCCCTCCCTCGCTCTTACGACCAGGGAGGCCATTCCAGGGATGGACGAACACCAGTCTGTTCATCAAAAGACTCAGATTCCTCCCACCAAAGAAGTGAGTCTTCCTATTGTTAAAGGACCGATGGTTTGTATTTACGTATCGGAACAAATGACAATTTGTCGAAAAATTGCATTTTCCTAACTATAAAACCTGAGGTCCTTACATATAGTCCCTCCTCATGCCACCCCTCACTCTGCGTATTTTGCATGGGCCAAAAGCAAAAGTGATTTGTTTACCTCCCAGTCGCGCGCGCGCGACTGTCGGACAAGCAGTTAACTACCGTTCTCCCCTTGTTCGAAGCTTACGACCGTTCCAGCTGCCGCTAGCTACTTCCTATTGTTAAAGGACAGATGGTTTGTATAGTTAGGAAAAATGCAATTTTCGACAAATTGTCATTTTTCTGGCATATGCGACCACCAGGAAAGAGTTGCCAGGCTGGAAATAAGTTTCCCATGTGCTGAGAGTGTTACCAAATGATGGTTCCTACACTTTCTATACGAGTAAACGTATTATTACGGGGCTGACGGCTTGACAAGCACAGTTAAAGTCTTGAACGTAATATCCCGTTGAAGGCGCTACCCGAGTAGATCGCGGTAAACGTATTATTACGTGGGTGACGCTTAACAGGTTATAAACTGTTTCCATGAATTCTAGTTGTCATAGTAATGCAATAATGATAAAATTGCTTTAATATTATGTATATACTTCCAATACATAGCCTAATTTCACCAATTTCAACGTTTTGTGTGTAGTCTTATACCCAGTTTGGAGGGTCAACACATACCGAATGGCAACAGAGAGAGAGAGAGAGAGAGAGAGAGAGAGAGAGAGAGAGAGAGAGAGAGAGAGAAAGGAAGGCGGAGGAACGAAGAAGAAAAGGGATGGCGGTGGCGGGGGGGGGGGGGTTGGGGAGAGGGTTAGGTGGAGCTATATACGCGTGTTTCGTATCCATTTCTGCATATTGGAGTTTTTGTCTCTTGGTACAAGGACAAGTGTCGTTATTCTTTACGATTAGTGATTCACGATACCCTTATAAATTACGGCACTGGGTGTATGCACTATAGCAAAAATCTCGTTCTGTTAAGAGTGTTCGTTACAGAAATAGGTATTGCCCAAAAAACGTGCTTGCACTGTCTCTGAAACCCATAGTAGACATGCTGCCTTAGTTGTCAATCAAGTTTTTATAACCAAGTATTTTTTTACAAGCTAGCTATTGCAATAAATTTGTATTTTTCGTCAGTCAAAACATATGCCCCTCAATGCTAACTTTCCTCTTTTAACGACTTTCTGGTCATTGCAAATTCGGCCCATAATTTCTTATGGTGCGAAAACAGACAGAGGCCCATGGACCGAAAACGATTGCGTCACACTACGGCGATAATCCAGCAGTAAAACATCTTCATATATCCAAAAAGTAAATAATAAAGATAGATATGCGCATTACGATTATAACAATTACATGTATAGCTGATAACAATCTGCATGAATAACTGGTAAACTGTTCTGCAATGACAGTTGAGTATAGCAATTATTTACAATAGGTACGAAAGTCAAGATGTCGTGACGTCATAATACAGAAACAAATTGAAAGAACGTTCTAATTCAGAAAAATAATTACTTAAATTTGAGTCAGAGTCGAGTTACTTTTTCAATAACGAATATTTTCAAATTAATCATCATAAATATGTAAAATATTGATGTTTTACTACTATTTAAAAATTAGCCAAGAGCACGCTTCTCGTTCATCTTCTACCCAAACAGCTGTTACGCCTGGCTGTTGTTGGTGAGAAATCGTGTTTCGATTGTTGTGATAAAAGTGCTCCAGCGTCTGTGGGTACAGTGGTGTGCGGATTTATCACAGGAAATGGAAAGTTTGTTGACACAAGCGACTCCGTAAACATCGAGATGGCGTCAATCTTCGAACATTTTTAGTTGTAAAGTAAAAATTTCTAAAGCGTTTTGGGTGAGATTTCCACTGCCGTGGGCGCCATTTCAGTACCCTCTGTTTAAATCTTAAAATTTGGCCTTAATTTCTAACTTTGGAGAAAATACTTACTTCGAAAGGAGAGTAGAGGTCTTTAGCTCCGTTTCTCACCAACAAGAGTCGCGACTGATGCCCATCTCGGGTGTCAGACGCGTTATAATGTACTTTTTCGGAGGGTGGCTTGCATTGATGGTAGGTGGCCTGCTTGGCCTGCTGTGATGTTCTACCCTAAGTGCCTACTTAGTACTGTAATGTAATGTACAATCATTATTTCAATCTTTTTACCATAATGTACTTCTACTAATACATTTTAATCATTTATGTAATAGGGTAGAACATCACGACAGGCCAACCCTCATCACGGTGGACGGGTCTTATTCACTCGATATTTAATTGGTGAAACATGAATACAATTGCAACTCTAAGCATACCATTTAAAAGACTGAAGTTTCGTCAACATATTGTGATATATGAAAGCCCCATACGAACTAAAATAAGCATGTGAGCTCTTCGTAAAATATGTTTTCATACATTCAACTTACCTGTCAGATATATACATAGCTATCGACTCCGTCGTCCCCGACAGAAATTCGAATTTCGCGGCACACGCTACAGGTAGGTCAGGTGATCTACCTGCCTGCCGCTGGGTGGAGTGCAGGACTAGGAACTATCCCCGTTTTCTAATCAGATTCTCTCTGTCGCTGGGAAGGTAAACATATGTTTGCTTTCCCTCCTGATTTGATTTTCGTGTTTCATCGCCATCGATCTTCTTGGCCGACTTTTACGGGGAAGTACTGGATCGGTGGTTTGGCATACGTTTTTAATAACTTTTTAATGAATTAACTTCGAAGTTTTCGAAGAATAGAGTATGTGTAACTACCGAAGTTTTCGGTAGACAATTACATAGTTTGCAAGAAAGGGAAATATAAATATTTATTCTTTGATAAAGGGTAATAAATGTTAGAATTTGATTGAGGAAAATAAGGTAACTTCCTATTTGAGGAAGTCAGAAAACATAGAACTAGATATGCTTTCTTTAGAAGCTTTTTTTTTTTAATAGCCCTCGTTCTGACAAGCAGTTAGAATATTAACAGTACTAGTAGTGTTGTTTCCTCATCACCTTCTTACTTCACAGAAACTACAAATTCAATTGCAATTTGAAGATAAAGGAAGGTAGCTCTAGATACGAGCTATTATAAGGTAAGAAGTGATTATAGTGTTCCCCATTGCAATAGAGGGTGCGTCTGATCGGCTCTGTCTCGCTCCCAGGCCTAGACCTCTTCCAAGCTCACAGGCCCAGAGGAGAAGGAATGTCGAAAGCCTTACGGAGGTTATGGAGAATCCCACCGATCAGGCGTCCCCTCGGCAGGTTCTGTAGAACGTCCCAGACTGCCAGGGGATAGCCATTGGAAAGCATCCTAATTCAATGTGTTCCCCTTTTTATTTTCGTCTTGACGAATAAGGAGTAGAAACATTCAACGGCGTAGATTAAATGAAGATGCAAATAATCTCGTCTGGCTATCGGAACCTCGAAGAGACGGAGAAAGAAGAAGTATATGAAAAATATATCTATTCTGAGAAGAACGAATTAGATATTAAAGAATATTTGTTGATCGATGATTATATGGATCTCGTTTAGTGAGTACATATATATATAACTTTTAAGCTTCTAGCTCCTTGGGCATGAAGCTCCGGTAACGAGGCTCAATGCGCCTAAAGCGTCTGAAACAAGGCGCAAAGCGCCTGAAACGAGGCGCAAAGCACCTGAAGGGCCTGAATATGGCGCCTGAAAGACTATGAACCAGGATCTTTATCGGAAATGGAAGTCCTTCTCATTCAGAAGAAAGGGAGGGCTATGTAGAAAATGGAAGTATTGTCGAATTCTAAGCAAGAACAAATGTACAAGAGATCGGAACCTTCCGCACACAGAACCTTCCGCACAAGCGGAATCTTCCAGAAGGCGGAAGATTCCAGATTCGAATAACCTTCCAGGCGCCAGGAGTATTCCGAGGTTGAGGAGTATTCCGTTCGCGATACTCCTCCCAGGCGCCAGGAGTATTCTAGGCAAGATACTCCTGCTTAGCGCCAGACACTTTCTCCTACAAGAAGAGCCTGACAACCGCCGAGAGTCCTCCAGGCGAAAGGTGATGACATTCGAGGGCTTCTCCTGATAGGGACGGGAGTTGTCGCGCAGGCGGCCGTTGCCCTTGTCAGGATCGTCTTAATGCAATAAAGGCAAGAGCCAAGTTCGGCTTTTTACCAGGCAGGGACTCAAGATGTAGCACAGGCTGCCGTAGCCCTTGTCAGGTTAGAGGTCGGTACTGCGAATAGCCCTTCACCTTTCGAAAGGAAGCGCTCTCCTCCGGTTGCTCAATCTTGTCCCAAATTGAGGAATGGAAGATAGAGCAGAATTGTGAGAATTAGTTCAGTATTAGTAAGAGGATATTAAAATCATCCTCCTTCTGAAAAAAGATTGCAACCAACCATTTACAGAAAGAGGGGCAATCGTTTGGAAGTTGAACAAGATTCGTACGAGCTCTCATTCATTGATTAGAGGCTCTTCCAGATAAGAAAGGCGTAAAATACGGACTTATCTCCAAGATAATAAAAGCTGGAGAGATTCTCTTCGATCCTCGGTTGTCATTTGCAATATCTTTCGACTAATACTCATTCGGGATTATTGACGAAATGAACGAAGAGAGTAAGATTTCTATTCTTTCTCTGCATGTCGGAAAGAAAGAGTGTCGTAGAAGGCTTGCTGTATATGGACTACTGAATGACAAGTCATATACGCATACCATAGTTGCCTTTCTGGTTCGCTAACGGAATTGTCTATATCCTTACAGGATTTCCGTAGTAAAGACTTCGCTTAAAAGGTTTGTTACGACAATACCTATCAGCCTCGGTATTTAACAAAGGTTGTTTGCCTAAAAGTTTGCATTATTGAGAGCTTTCTTAGACTCGAGAATAATTTTATTATATCCATTCATTGAAGGGAGTAACTGGCAACTCAGAATGAATGCAGCCAGGCAGTGAACGACACGGCTGTAATTGTGAGCCAATCTAGTACCATCCGGTTCTCGGTCGTGAACGGTTTGGTTACATCTTTCTCTCCTAAGGGATCGAATGCTTCACCGTATATTCCCCCATACAATCAGGGACTTAACCACGAATTGAGGGGATTTTTTAGGCAAACATGAATAACATCGTATTCGTTTTGCTAAGGATATCTCTCTGCCTCGGCGAGGAAAGAATGTAGTAGGAAATTCACCTTAAGATAACGATACGCTTAAGCCTTATGCACACACCGTGGTTAATTACAGCGTTCCTACTATCCTTACAAGAGTTTCCTAGATGAATGCTGTTTACCACAAGGTGATAGGATTATAAAGAATTTTATTCGGCAGAGCACGATTAACATTCATTGGAAAGAGTTGTCAGACCCTGCGGAAAATATTCACAGATATCTTCGCAAGGCAGAAGATGAACGACCTTCTTATAGATTGCTTCCTTTTCCTCGAAACAAGAGAGGTAGCAAGATACGCCATCTTTAAATTAAATAGGGGAATAAACTTTAGTTTTTTTTTTTTTCCCCTAGTTGTATATATTCTTAACACATATTAAAATAAATGGGCGTCTAAGGAAGAAGATGAATGCATCATTTTGGCAATAAAAGGTTGGATTCACAGAAGTCACGTTCTTCTTTCAGCATGTGTCGGAAGGTTTTTCTAAGAGAGTGAGATTTGATCGGAATCTATTATAAATATTGGACCTGAAAAACCTATTCACTCTGAGTCTGTCTGCGTGCAGACTGACCAGAAGTAAATATGAATGAGAGGATTTTCAAGGGAAGCTTGATAATTCCTTTAAATATGTTAAAGACATAGAGTTGCTGCAGATCGTGCTAGATAGAAGGGGAAACTGTCCTCTTCCGATACCTCTGTGAACCACATAATGGTTTTCTTCCCTTTCAGAGGGAAGAATCACCTTGGTAATTTATGCTATCAATGACACAGTGAAAAGATATATTCTGTCTAGACAAAGAATATTAGAGATAGTAGAGAGTTAAGATCTTCGGGATCTTATACAATACCTCTATACGATAAGAGTAAGAGATCTTATACTTAGAATGGGATCCTAATTTGGGCCTCAGATTCCGTGTTCCGACAAGATGGAAACTGCTCCTAATCAAATGTTTCTCTTGGTCCTAAACGATCAAAAGGACAAGTGAAATTTTGGGCTTTAGAATCTGGAATCAAATTCTATGACGACTCGGCAATGGTTCTGGCCAACATAGTATGTTTGGCAAGAGAACTAAAGCTTTTATTCCTGGATCAACGCTTTCAGATAGAGGTTTCGTTGTCCGGGTAATGTAGTGACATTGTCATCTACAGAAGAAGAAAAGGTTTAAACGTTTACTGACAGAGTCTTTGGAACGCGAGAAGGGCTCAAACTACTTCCCAAAAGGTTCAGAGAGATACATTCAAGAGCTAGAAATCAACCAATTTCAGCTCAGAATCTCTTTTTAAATTCCAAGCTCCTTCCCTTTCCTTCGGGCAAGGATAGGGAAGCTTCTGCAACGAGAAAAAACTCATCAACATGTAGGAGGAGAACTCGTTTAGCAACGGAAGTATGCAATAAGGATCCTCCTCGGAGGAAGACTGGTCTCTTGGACTTTTGAGATTTCCTATTGTCTACTGGATGGAGCTGACTAAATTGTGATGAATGTGCAGGAGCAATTAGCGTCTTTGGTAGGAGTACTTTCTAAAGATCCTACTCGTAAAAAGGATGACAGGCTTCTGATTAAGAGATCCAAATTCCGATCTCCTGTCGGGCGCGACGAACCCTACAGGGGAGTTGTCGCACAAGCGGCCATCTCTGGGGGGAGCGATGCGTTAGGCAGGCGAGACGTGGGAAAGGAAGTAACTCCTGCCAAGCGTCTGGCGCCAACTAGGAGCCAGGCGCCAAGTAGCCGCAAAGAGCCTGACTTTACTGTAGATCGTTCTAGGCCAAGATCTTCATCTAAGCAACAAGAGCCAACTGGAGAAGAGAGAACTCCTGAGAGGAGTATAGCGCCCGCTAAGCGCAATATACTTGCCATTCGAAAGGCCATTCCATGAGCGATACTCCTACCAAGCCACAGGAGTATTCGGAACTAGATGCGCCTTCCATAGGTCAGGAGTATTCGGGAAGAGATACTCCTGCCAGGCGCCTTGAGTACTCTGACCTCGATACTCCTCCCAGGAGCCAGGAGTATTCTAGACTTTTTACTCCTACGAGGCGCCAGGAGTATTCGGAACGCGATACTCCTGCCAAGCACCAGGAGTATTCCGATGAGCACGATACTCCTCCCAGGCGCCAGGAGTATTCGGAACGTGATACTCCTACCAGGCGCCAGGAGTATTCCGATCACGATGCTCCTCCTAGGAAAGCGATACTTCTGCCAGGCGCCAGGAGTATTCCGAGCACGATACTCCTCCCAGGCGCCAGGAGTATTCGGAGAGAGATACTCCTGCCAGGCGCCAGGAGTATTCCGAGGACGAGGAGTATTCCGATCGCGATACTCCTCCCAGGCGCCAGGAGTATTCGGAGCGCGATACTCCTGCCAGGCGCCAGGAGTATTCTGAGCTTAATACTCCTAACAGGCGCCAGGAGTATTCGAAGCGCGATACTCCTGCCAGGTGCCAGGAGTATTCGAAGCGCGATACTCCTGCCAGGTGCCAGGAGTATTCGAAGCGCGATACTCCTGTCAGGCGCCAGGAGTATTCGAAGCGCGATACTCCTGCCAGGCGCCAGGAGTATTCTGAGCTTAATACTCCTAACAGGCGCCAGGAGTATTTGGAGCGAGATGCGCCTTCCAGACGGCAGGAGTATTCGAAGAGTTTTACGGCTGTCAGGCGCCAGGAGTATTCTAAACAGGATACTCCTCGCGCCAGCCAGGCGCAAGCCAGGCGCTAGGCTTCATCCAGATGAGATCCAGTTCAAAGAAAGTCCTAGTCTTCTTTGAAACAATGGTGATCTCTAAAGCACTTCATAGTGACTTGATGATACCTTCAAACAGCTGAGAATTTAAAAAAGCTCATGAAGTGCGAGCTTTTGCAAATTCTTGTTCTTTTCGTAACAATATGTCAGGAAGACATATTAGCTTTAACATATGAGAGATGCAACTATGTGTTGAATGCTCATTTACACGAAGGACTTCAAGTTAACCTACGAGAGATTCTTCTCTCTTGGTTTATACGTATCAGCGGATACGTTGCTGGGATAAGGAGCCGACACTGATCCTTTAATAATGAGTTGAATTTATTTTAACTCAATGATTTTTATTGGAGGTTTGAAAGGAGGTGGGGGATAACTCTCTTTCAATTTAGCGCGAACAACCCTCATGTTAGGAAACAGGTGATCGGGATCGGTGTTGCGCTCCTTAGTTATGCCAATAGGCATAGGCATGTTGTCATATAAGCGGATTAGCACCCATTGACAAATGCCAATTAGGCTCGACCGAGTAAGTGGATAAGACCCCATCGGTAGACCCACAAGAACTCTGGCCACAGATCACTATCTTGCTAAGGCTCTTGAGACGAAGCAGACTCCTATGCAATAGCTAGGAAGTCAACCCTTCATCTAGAAACACGAGGAACTAAGGTCTATAAATACCTACAACATATGTTGTTTACCTGTCTAGTCAGTAACTAGCTGTCTCTTGCCCTCCACCAAAGGGTGTCAATCAGCTATGTATATATCTGACAGGTAAGTTGAATGTATGAAAATGATATGTTATGATACAATAAAGTTTCATACATACTTACCTGGCAGATATATACAATTAAAGACCCACCCAGCCTCCCCGCAGGAGACAGGTGGAAGAGAGAATCTGATTAGAAAACGGGGATAGTTCCTAGTCCTGCCACCCAGCGGCAGGCAGGTAGATCACCTGACCTACCTGTTAGCGTGTGCCGCGAAATTCGAATTTCTGTCGGGGACGACGGAGTCGATAGCTATGTATATATCTGCCAGGTAAGTATGTATGAAACTTTATTGTATTATAACAATATCATTTTCAAGGCAGTTTTGAAATCCAATATGGCGGCTACGTTTTGCATGGACGGTTCTCATTCAGTGGACGGCCACCATCTTTCCCCAGCCTTTCCCAGCACTCATTTGAACAAACGTTAGCGTATATATGTAACGTTTATTGATCTTACTCAAGATTGCAGTTGTAATCAGCACAATAAAACAACATTTTGTTGCCTATATTAGTGAAAGGATGAAACTTGTTATTTCCCGGGGTTATGGTTGGAACTGAATTCATTCTTACCTTGTAATCGGCGGTTTTTATCCTTACTGCCATCACAACTGAAACTCCACAGTGCTATTGATTGTTATATACACATTTTTGGTCTCAGTTCACTCATTGCACTTAAAACCCGTTTGCTGTTCCTGGTTCTAAGCGCGCGCGCCATAAACACAATTTCGAACAGCAGACGACGACAGACGACGAAACTGCAAAGTTTTATTCCCTAAACTGTTTACTTTACTCGTTATTTAGTTTAAATTTACTTTGTTATTTAAAAATTTTGATTTAATTCATGTATATTATCCCTTTTTTGCAACCAAATTACCCCGAAAAATTACAGATATTTCTAAAGTAGATAAAATCGAATGTTTCTAACGTTTTCGTACATCTGGCTGCCGAAACCATAGAGGAACGAATACGGAAAAGTGCAGAGGAACGACTACGTTTTTTTTTTTTTTTTTTTTTTTGCGTTTTTTGTTTTTGCTAGCACTTTTCATTGATTTCAGTCTTTATTAGTATTTTGAATTTCTTTAATAATCGTATGCCAGAAATAAATGTAACCTTTAATGTTTGCATGCTAAGAATGGCAAAATCATCGTTGCCACATTAGTGGAGGCTTCACACATACGCTGTTCCATTATATAAACTGTTTCCATGAATTCTAGTTGTCATAGTAATGCAATAATGATAAAATTGCTTTAATATTTATGTATATATACTTCCAATACATAGCCTAATTTCACCAATTTCAACGTTTTTGTGTGTAGTCTTATACCCAGTTTGGAGGGTCACACATACTGAATGGCAACAGAGAGAGAGAGAGAGAGAGAGAGAGAGAGAGAAAGGAAGGCGGAGGAACGAAGAAGAAAAGGGATGGCGGTGGAGGGGGGGGTGGGGAGAGGGTAGGTGGAGCTTTATACACGTGTTCGTATCCATTTCTGCATAATGGAGTTTTTGTCTCTTGGTACAAGGACAAGTGTCGTTATTCTTTACGATTAGTGATTCACGATACCCTTATAAATTAACGGCACTGGGTGTAATGCACTATAGCAAACAAATCTCGTTCTGTTACGAGTGTTCGTTACAGAAATAGGTATGCCCAAAAACGTGCTTGCACTGTCTCTGAAACCCATAGTAGACATGCTGCTTAGTTGTCAATCAAGTTTTTATAACCAAGTATTTGTTCCGATACGTAATACAAACCCTCGGTCCTTTAACAATAGGAAGGTAACTAGCGGCAGCTGGGACGGTCGTAAGCTTCGAACAAGGGGAGAACGGTAGTTAACTGCTTGTCCGATCGTGCGCGTGCCCGAGAGGTGAAGAATCACTTTTGCTTTCGGCCGCGGGTGTGAAGGACGTGTTCGTCATCGCTCTCTGCCCGCTTCATCGTCGTATGCTTTGTTTATATTGTGTTTTCTACTAATGGTTTGTTTGACTTGAAAATGAAAACTGGAAGTACCACTGTTTTCATTTTCATTACTTAATTATGAACCAACATGGAGCTATCGCCGTAGATGCGGCGATTCCTCTCTTTTCATGAATTGAACCCTTGAATTATGTCTCGGTGCGAGGGCGGGCGCGCTCGCGCCGAGTCATGTATTTTGGGCGAAAGTGTGTAATTGAAAAAATGTAAGTACTCTTTTCATTATATTTTTGCCCTGTGCGTTCGTTACCGAGAGTGTGATTGCGCTCGGCACGAGCCTTTTAATTTTGTATAATAGAATGCAATGAAAGTGGATTCGCAATTGCAATATTCTTTTCATTTTCATTTATTTATTTGCATGAAATTTAATTTGGATCAATTTTCGTTCTTACCCGGGAATTGATCCTTACGATTTTTTTTATGTGAAAATGAAATCGCAAGTGCAGTATTCTGTTTCATTTTCATTATATTTTATGATAGCATCATATTATTGGATCAAGTTTCCGTTCTTACCCGGGAATTGATCTTTTCCCCTTTAAGTTCTATGAAGTGAATCGCAAGGGCAGTATTCTGTTTCATTTTCATATTACTTTTCACTGCTGTGCGGGGGTAGGGGAAGCGAAGGTCTGCCAGGAAGTCGTCGGAAAGCTCTCCCGCGACTCCCTTGGTATCCGATTCTTCGTCTTCCTTCCTGCCCCCCGCTCAGCTTCTTCGTTGTATTTGTATTGGGGTCTTCCTTGCGTTCGGGGTGGGGCATGTCTTCCCCCCGTGCGTGAGGGAACCCCTTCTTACTAATCTATCTATGTTACCGCAGGTGCTACATCCGTGGG